>NW_007064388.1:22229-24894 GCF_000164805.1 Carlito syrichta | reverse complement strand
CAGCTTGGAGCCCTATCTTCAAAGTCCTAAAAGATAAACAATTTCAACCAAGAATAACCTACCCAGCCAAGTTAAGCTTCAGCAGTGAGGGAGAATTGAAATCTTTGGCAGATATCCAATCCCTAAGAACTTATGTAGCCACAAAACCAGCCACCTCTACATGAAACACTTAAGAAAGTACTAAACATAGAAGAAAAGGAAAAAAGAACAACGTTCTTCAAAAGAGTACAGGAAAAAGAATAAAATATACATGAACCAACACCAAAACCAAAAGAAATACAAAAAAGAACCAAGTGGAAGAACAATAACTCAATAAGAACTCCATGATAGGGATGAACTCTCACATTTCAATAATTAGTCTGAATGTGAATGGACTAAACGCACCACTGAAAAGACATAGAATGGCAAAATGGAAAAAAATCTCACCAGGCAACAATATACTGCCTTCAAGAGACCCATCTCACTAGAAATGACATACACAGACTCAAAGTAAGAGGATGGGAAACAAATTTTCAGGCGAATGGAACACAAAAGAAAGGAGGAGTCGCGATCCTAGTTTCAGACAAAATACCATTCAAGTTATTAAAAATCAAAAAAGATACAGAAGGCCATTACATAATGATAAAAGGCTCAATCTATCAACAAGAAATATCTATCCTAAACATATATGCACCCAACATAGGTGCACCAACTTTCATAAAGCAACTTCTAGGAAAACTAAAGAAAGATATTGACTCTAACACCATCATAACTGGGGACTTTAATACCCCACTCACAACCCACGACAGATCATCAGGACAAAAAATCAGCAAGGAGATCTGGAACCTCAATGTGACTTTGGACCAAATAGACTTAATTGATACCTACAGAACACTCCATCCAAAGACCACAGAATACACATTCTACTCATCACCACACGGAACATATTCTAAGATTGACCACATACTCGGCCATAAATCAAGCATAAGCAAATATAAAAGGATCAAAATTCTACCATGCACCTTCTTGGACCACAGTGGAATAAAAATAAACATTGACACCATAAAGTCCCCCCCAAATCCGCAAAGACATGGAAACTAAACAGTATGATGCTAAACAACTCCTGGGTCAATGATGAAATCCAAACAGAGATCAAAAGACACTAGAAACAAATGAAAATGAAGAAATATCTTATCAAATCTCCGGGATGCCCTGAAAGCTGTAGTAAGAGGGGAATTTATATCCCTACAAACACACATGAAGAAAATGGAAGGAACAGAAATTCACAACCTAACAAGCCACCTAAAGAAGCTGGAAAAGCAAGACCACAAAAACCCTAATTTCAGCAGAAGAATCCAGATCACCAAAATAAAAGCCCAAATCCAGGACATAGAAGACAAAAAGATAATACAAAAAAATCAATGAAATAAAAAGCTGGTTCTTCAAAAGGATAAACAAGATTGATGTTCCCCTAGCTAGACTGACCAAGAAAAAACAAGAAGAAAACCAAATAAGCACAATCAGAAACACAAAAGATGAAGTCACATCTGACCCTGAAGAAATACAAAAGATCATTACAGACTACTACGTACACTTGTACGGAATAAACTTGAAAACCTTAAGGAAATGGAGGACTTTCTGATATCACACAACCTACCTAGGTTGGAACAAGAAGAAATTGAGACCCTAAATAGACCAATAACAATCAAGGAAATTGACTACGTAATAAGAAAATTTCCCACAAAAAATATCCCTGGTCCAGATGGCTTTCCAGCAGAATTCTACAAGACATTTAAGGAGGAGCTGATACCAATCCTACTGAAGGTATTCCAGGCGATTGAAAAAGCTGGAACTCTCCCTAAATCATTTCACGAAGCCAACATTACATTGATACCCAAGCCAGGTAAAGATCCAACAAAGAAAGAGATCTACAGGCCAATATCTTTGATGAACATAGATGCTAAAATTCTCAACAAGATCCTAGAAAACAGGATTCAGCAATACATCTCAAACATCATCCATCATGACCAAGTAGGCTTCATTCCTCGGATGTAAGGCTGGTTCAACATTCGTAAAACCATAAATGTAATTAAATACATCAACAGATGTCAAAACAATAACCACATGATCATATCATTAGATGCAGAAAAAGCTTTTGATAAAATCCAGCACCCCTTCTTGATAAAAACCCTTGAACATCTAGGCATACGGGGAACATACCTCAAAATAGTAAAAGCCATCTACGAGAAACCCACAGCCAGCATACTCCTAAATGGACAAAAATTGGAACCCTGAAAACTGGAAATAGACAAGGATGCCCACTCTCACCCCTCCTGTTCAACATAGTATTGGAAGTCCTGGCTAGAGCAATCAGAGAAGAGGAGGCAATCGGGGGTATCCAAATAGGAAAAGAGGAAGTCAAGTTATCTCTCTTTGCAGATGATATGATTGTGTACCTTGAAAACCCAAGAGAATCTGTCAAAAGCCTCCTTACATTGATAAAAGCCTTTGGCAAAGTCTCAGGATACAAAATAAATGTACAAAAGACAATTGCATTTCTCTACACCAATAATAAACAAACAGAAACCCAAATAAAAAACACAGTTCCATTCACAATAGCCACAAAAAAAATGAAATACCTTGGCATCTTCCTAAACAGAGACATGAAAGACCTTTACAATGAAAA
>NW_007064388.1:1559-21720 GCF_000164805.1 Carlito syrichta | reverse complement strand
AAGAACCTTAGAAAATGAAGGAAATACCCTCATGGAAATCGGAACTGGCATCCAATTCCTGAACAAAACCGGAAACCCACAGGCCATAAGAGAGAAGATAGACAAGTGGGACCTTATTAAACTGACAAGCTTCTGCAAAGCCAAAAAAGCCATCAAGAGAGCAGGGAGACAGGCTACAGATTGGGAAAAAGTGTTTGCCAACACCAGGTCTGACAAAGGCTTAACATCCTGTATCTATAAGGAACTCAAACATGCTGAAAAGAAAAAAACAAACAACCCCATTATAAAATGGGCAAAAGATATGAACAGACACTTCTCAAAGGAAGAATCCGAGCAGCCAACAAACACATGAAGAAATGCTCAACCTCACTAATCATCAGGGAGATGCAAATCAAAACCCCACTGAGATACCACCTAACTCCAGTCAGAATGGCAATTATCAACAACTCAAAAAATAACAGCTGCTGGAGAGGGTGTGGTGAAAAGGGAACACTTCTACACTGTTGGTGGGAGTGTAAACTAGTGCAACCTCTGTGGAAAGCAGTGTGGCGATTCCTAAAAGCTCTAAAAATCAACCTTCCATATGACCCCACAATCCCCCTACTGGAAATATACCCTGAAGAACTCAAATCACTCTATAAAAAAGATACCTGCACATGTATGCTTATCGCAGCATTGTTCACAATAGCAAGAACCTGGAAACAACCATGCTGCCCATCAAAAGAGGACTGGTTTAAAAAAAGGTGGTACATATATATGATGGAATACTATGCAGCCATAAAAAAGAAAAAAATCATAAATTTCACAGCAACCTGGATGGAACTAGAATCTATAATACTGAGTGACCTCTCACAGAAAGAAAGATCCGAGTATCACATGTTTTCACTCATATAATGGACCTTGAACATCCAATGTAATACTATAAGAAAATGACTGACGGTACTGGGAAACTATGGGGGGGTAATGAGATGGGATTAACAGTAGCAAATATCTGTCTGGGGACGGGAAAACACCTCTTATCAACAGGGTGCCTGAATGAAACGTAATTGTATACCTAACCCTTAACTGTACCCCACAAAACCATAATAAATTTAACCATAAATATTATGGGTTAAAACCATTTAACCATAATAAATATTTAAAAAAAAGAAAAGAAATTCAAGAAGACACAAACAAGTGGAAAAATATTACATGCTCATGGATAGGAAGAATCAACATTGTTAAGATGTCCATCCTACCAAAGGCAATCTATAGATTCAATGCAGTACCAATTAAGTTACCAACATCATTCAGACCTGGAAATGACAATACAGAAATTCATATGAAAACATAAATGACCACGAATAGCCAAAACAATCATTAGCAAAGGAAACAAAGCAAGAGGTACTACACTTCCAGACTTCAAATTTTACTACAAGGCTACAGTAATCAAAATAACCTGGTTATTACAAGAACAGGCACATAGACCAATGGAGCAGGATAGAGATTCCAGAAGCAAAGCCTCAATTTCTCTACCAACTCATCCTTGACAAAGCCTCCAACAACAACCACTGGGAGAGGAGAAACTATTCATATATGGTGCTGGGACAACTGGCTGGACACATGCAGAAGATTGAAACAGGACCCCTACCTATCACCATATACAAAAATTAACTCGAAATGGAGCAAAGACCTAAATGTAAAACCTCAAACTATAAGAGTCTTAGAAAATGCAGGAGACACTCTTATGGAAATTGGAAATGACAACAAATTCCTATTCAGAACCCTAAATGCCCATACCTTAAGAAATAAGATAGACAAGTGGGACCTTATAAATCTGACGAGTTTCTGCAAAGCAAAAGAAACCATCAAGAGAGCAGGGAGACAGCCCATAGAATGGGAAAAATATTTGCCAACTGAATATCTGACAAAGGCCTAACATCTAAAATCTACAAGGAACTCAAATATGCCAAAAGGAAAAAAAAAAAGCCCCATTAAAAATGGACAAATGACATGAATAGCCACTTCTCAAAAGAAGAAATACGGGCAGCCAATGGACACATTAAAAAGTGCTCAGCCTCACTAATTATCAGAGAAATGTGAATCAAAACCACACTGAAATACCATCTCACCCCAGTAAGAATGGCCATCATTAATAAAATAAACAACAACAGATGCTGGAAAGGATGCAGAGATAAAGGAATGCTTCTACACTGCTGGTGGGAATGCAAACTAGTGCAACCTCTTTGGAAAACAGTGTGGTGGTATCTGAAAGAACTAGAAATTGACCTTCCCTATGACCCAGCAATTTCTCTATTGGGAGTATACCCAGGGGAACTCAAATCATTCTACAAAAAAGATATCTGCACACGTATGTTTGTTGCAGCTCTATTCAGAACAGTAAAAACATAGAACCAACCATGTTGCCCATCGAAGCTGGACTGGATAAAAAAATTGTGGCATATATATACAATGGAATATTATGCAGCCGTAAAGAAGGACAAACATAGGGACTTTGCAGCAACTTGGATGGATTTAAAGTTGATCATACTCAGTGATCTATCACAGAAACAAAGAACAGAGTATCATATGTTCTCACTCATAAGCTGACTTTAAACAATTATAATACTATAAGAAAGGGATTGGCACTAGTGTGAAACTGTCAGGGGATGGGGGATGGGATTGGCAGTTGAGGGAAAATACTAGGGAGGGACAGGCATACCTCTTCAACAAGCGTACCTGTATAATCAATGTTTGTGTGCCTAACCCTGTATTGTACCCCACATCTTTATAATTAAAAAAGAGAACCTCATGACAGGGATAAACAATCGCATTTCAATAATCAGCTTTAACCTGAATGGACAAATGGACTAAATGCAGCACTGAAAAGACACAGAATGGCAAACTGGATAAGAAACCATGACCCATTAATTTGCTGCATCCAGGAAACTTATCTCACCACAAGGGACACACACAGACTCAAAGTTACCAGATGGAAAACAAATATCCAGGTGAATGAATAACAGAAGAAGGCAGGAGTCATGACTGTAAGTAATATCAGACAATATACCTTTAAAGTATAAAAATTTTAAAAGATATGGAAGGACACTACATAATGATATAAGTTTAATCCATCAACAAGAAATATCCATCTTAACCATATATGCACCCAACACAGGAGCACCAGTGTTTATAAAGAAACTATAAAGTAAACTAAAAAAAAGACGTTGACTCTAACACTATCATAGCTGGGAACTTAAATACCCTACTAATGATACTACATAGATCATTGAGGCAAAAAATCAACAAAGAGATCTGGAACCTCAACTTGACACTTGACCAAATGGATGTAATAGATACCTACAGAGCTCTCCACCTAATAACCACAGAATATCCATTCTATTCATCACCATGTGGAAAATACTCCAAGATTGATCACACCCTTGGTCTTAAATCAAGTATAACAAATTTTATAAGATCAAAATACTCTTGTGCACCTTTTCACACCACAATGGAATAAAAATAAATATCACACCAACTAAATTCCCCCAAAACCCATGAAGACATGAATACTAAACCACATGATACAGAATGACTCCTGGTTTAATACAAAAATCAAAAAACAAATTAAAAGATACGTGGAAACAAAGGAGCATGAAGAAACATCTTACAAAACCTCTGGGAAGCCATAAAATCAGTTCAAAGAGGGGAATCTATATCAGTATGAGCACACACCAAGAAAATAGAAAGACCACAAGTTAACTGCCTAACAAATTATCTAAGAGAGCTGGAAAGACAAGTCCACAGAAACCCTAACTTTCACAGAACATTCCAGATCACCAAAGTAAAAGTCCAAATGTGGGGCATAGGAGACAAAACTATCATAGAAATAATCAACAAAACAATAAACTGGTTTTTTGAAATGATAAACAAGATTGATTTGTCCCCTAGTCAAAATGACCAAGAGAAGGAGAAAAAAAGACCAATAACAACCCAGGAAATTGACTCCAACATAAGAAAATTACCTACAAAAAAAAAAAAAAACCCTGGACCAGAAGGCTTTTCAGTAGAATTCTACAAAACATACAATGAGGAGCTGATAACAATCTTAATGAAAGTATTTCAGGCAACCTAGAAAGATGGAATTCTCTTCAAATCATTTTATGAAGTTAACATTACACTGACACCCAAACTGGGTAAGTATTCAACCAGAAAAGATAACTACAGGCCTACATCCCTGATGAACATAGATGCAAAAATTTTCAACAAGATTCTAGCAAACAGGATCCAACAACACATCTCAAAGATCAACCACCATGATCAAGTAGGCTTCATCTGTGGCATGGAGGGCTGGTTTAACATCTGCAAGACCATAAATGTAATTCAACATGCCAACAGGTAAAAACAAGGACCACATGATATATCATTAGATGCAGAAAAAGGTTTTGACAAAATCCAGCATCCTTTCTTGATAAAACCCTTGAAAACCTCGATTTAGAAGGGACATACCTCAAAACAATAAGCACCATCTATAATAAACACACAGCCAGAATACTGCTAAATGAACAGAAACTGGAAGCATTTCCCCTGAAAACTGGAACATGATAAGGCTGCCCACTTTCACCACTCCTGTTCAACATTGTGTTAGAAGTCCTAGCTAGAACAAATATACAAGAGAAGGAAATCAAGTGTATCCAAATGGGAAAAGAGGACGTTGTTATTCCTCTTTGCTGGTGACATAATCCTATATTTCTAAAATCCAAGAAAATCTGTCAAAAACTTATCTTCATTGATAAAGGACCTTGGCAAAATTTCAGGGTACAAAATAAATGTGAAAAAGACAGTCACTTTCTTGTATATCAACAACAAACCAGCAGAGAACCAAATAAAAAGTACAATCCCATTCACAATAGCCATCAAAAAATGAAATACTTTAGCATCTTCCTGATCAGAGAAGTGAAAGACTTTTACAATGCAAACTACAAAACACTGCTCAAAGAAATCCAAGAAGTCACAACAAATGGAAAAATAAGCCATGCTCATGGATAGGAAGAATCAACATGTGTTAAGATGTCCAACCCACTAAAGGCAAGCTAGAGATTCAACACAAAACCTTTAAATTACCAACATCATTCTTCTCGGACCTGGAAACAATACAGAAATTCATACGGAAGCATAAACAACCATGAATAGCCAAAACAATCTTCAGCAAAATAAACAAAGTGAGATGTATCATGCTTCCAGACTTTGAACTTTACTGTAAGGCTATAATAAGCATAACAGGCTGATATTGATACAAGAACAGGCATATAGACCAATGGAACAGGACAGAGATTCCAGAAGCAAAGCCTCAATTTCTCAACCAACTCATCTTTGGCAAAGCCTCAACCAACAACCACTGGGAAGACAACCACCTATTTATTTTATGGTGCTGGGAAAACTGGCTGACCACATGCAGAAGATTGAAACATACACAAAAATCATCATACACAAAAATCAATTCTAAATAGATCAAAGACCCAAATGTAAAATCTCAAACTATAAGAATCTTAGAAAACACAGGAGACTTCTGGAAATCGGAGTAGGCAACAAATTCCTGATCAAAACACCAGATGTCCATGCCATGAGAGATAAGATAGATAAGTGGAACCTCATCAAACTGAAAAGCTTCTGCAAAGCAAAAGAAACCATAAAAAGAGTAGGAAGACAGCCCACAGACTGGGAAAGAATATTTGCCAACTGTATATCTGACAAAGGCCTAACATCCAGGATTTACAAGGAACTCCAATGTGCCAAAAGGAAAAAAAACAAACAGCCCCATTACAAAGTGGGCAAAAGGCATGAATAGACACTTCTCAAAATAAGGCATATGGACAGCCAATAGACACATGAAAAAGTGCTCAGCCTCACTAATCATCAGAGAAATGCAAATTAAAACCACATTGAGATACCACCTAACCTCAGTAAGAACGGCCATCATTAATAAAACAAACAACAACAGATACAGGATGCAGAGAAAAGGGAATGCTTCTACACTGCTGGTGGGAATGCAAACTAGTTCAACCTCTATGGGCAACAGTGTGGAGATTTCTAAAAGAACTATAAATTGACCTTCCATATGACTCAGCAATCCCACTACTGGGAATATACCCAGAGTAACTCAAATCATTCTACAAAAAAAAAACTTGCACTTGCACGTTTATTGCAACACTATTCAAAATAGCATGGAACCAACCATGCTGCCCATCAAAACTGGACTGGATTTTTAAAAAATAGTACGTATACATGATGGAATATTACTCAGTCATAAAGAAGGACAGACACATGGACTTCACAGCAATTTGGATGAATTTAGAGTCTATAATACTCAGTGATCTGTCACAGAAACAAAGAACAGAACCCACATGTTCTCACTCATAAGTGGACCATGAACATTTACCATAATACTATAAGAAAGGGATTGGCAGTAGCGGGATAATGCCAGGGGAGGGAGAGGACACAGCATCAGTAAAGGTACCTGATCTCAAAACAGGCAAAGTGGGGATCAGAGGGAGGCCCAAACTTTACCTGTATGATGACCGCTTATATACCTAATCCTGAATTGTATCCCCACATCTTTAAAATAAAATAAAAGTTCATAAAATAAACCTATTAGATTCCATAATTCAAAACAACAAACCCAATGCACTGTGAGAATGTGAAACAACTTCAGGAATTTTCATTCATTACTGGTGGGGATGAAAAATAGTATAGGTACTTTGTAACACAGTTTGGCAGTTTCTTACAAAATGAAACATCCTTTTACCATAAAATCTAGCAATCACATTCCTTGATATTTACCTAAAGGAGTTGAAAACTTATGTTCACATAATAACATGCACATGGATGTTCATGTAGCAACTTCACTATGATACAGTGATATCCCAACTCAAAATAAATAAATGCATAAATAAATGAATACTGTGAATACTAAGAAAACCAAAATGCCCATCAATAGGTGAATGGATAAATGAACCATAGTACATTTCGACAGTGGTATATTACTTGGTGCTAAAAAATGAGCTATCGAGCCATGAAAAGACATAGAGGAATCTTAAATGCACATTGCTAAATAAAAGGGGCAATCTGAAATCTCCATACAGAATGAATCCAACTACATGACATTCTGTAAAAGGCAGAAATATAGAGACAGTAAAAAGATGAGCGATTGCCAAGGAATGGGGAAGGGAGGGATGACTAGGCCGAACATGGAAGAGTTCCAGGACAGTGAAACTATTCTGTATGATTCTGTGGTGGATATCTGTCATTATACATTTGTCCAAATGCATAGAATGCACAATACCAAGAGTGAATCCTAATGCAAACATTGGACTTTGGGTAATAATGATGTGTTAGTGTAGATTTGCTGATTATAAAAAATATACTACTCTGGTGGGAATGTTGATAGTGGAAGAAACTATGCAGGTGCTATATTGGAAATTTCTGTGCTTTTTTTAAGTTAATTAATTAACAAAAGACTGGTTGGGTATTGATATCTACTATGACTACCTGTTTGTAGGAATACAAAACAGAAAGTGGTCTTTTAAACGACACTTTCTGGGTAGAGAGCAGTGGTCCATGCCTGTAATCCCAGCACTTTGGGAGGCTGAAGCAGGAGGATTGCTTGAGCCCGGGAGTCCAAAAACAACTTGGACAACACAGGGAAGCCTTGTCTCGACAAAAAATAATCATAATAAAAATTAGCCAGGCATAATGGGGCACTCCTTTAGTTCTAGCTACTAGGGAAGTTGAGGTAGAAGAATCGCCTAAGCCTAGAAGTTTAAGGCAGCAGTAAACTGCAGTTATGCCACTGCACTCCAGCTTAAGTGATACAGTGAGATCCCAACTCAAAATAAATAAATGCATAAATAAATAAATGACACTTTCTAAAAGAGAGTGAGAATCAAAAATTTCATAACCCAAAACCTGTATTTAAATCCTAGCATAGGTGAAAACTATCCATATTTTATTATAAATCAGTAGGACACTCTACTCCCAGAGTAAGTGCTTATACGTGATCTTCAAAGCAATGGATAATATTAAATGAGCAGGAATTTTTATATTAGAAAAACATAGATACTAACAATCATTTACTTGTCACATACCTTATAGAAAATGCTTTTCATATATTAACTTATTTAATTCTTACAATGACTTTTTGTTGTAAGATATTATCATTTCCACTTTCGAGTTGGAAAAGTTGATGACAAATGACTTAATATCACACAGCTAGTAAAGGGTGGAAGTAGAGTTTGAAATCAGAATTTTATTTCAGAGTATTTTGTTTGGGGGAGGTGTGCAGGGGGTGTTTGCCCATACTATTCTCTTAAAAGTTCATCTATTTCTGCTTTGTCACCTTGGGTCTGTGTACCAGAGCAAAGTATCTTTCTTAAAGTTAAACATTTGTCTTAATCTGTACAAGCTACTACAACAAAATACCATAGACTGGGTAGCTTATAAACAACAGAAATTTATTTCTGACAGTCTGGAGGCTAGGAAGTCCAAGACCAAGGCAGCAGCAGAGTTCACTGACTCATAAACTGCTGTCTCTAACCTCATGGGGCAGAAAGGGTGAACAAGCTCTCTTAGGTTTCCTATAAGGGCTTTAATCCTATTTATGAGGGCTCCAATTCCTGACTTAATCACTTCTAAAGCCTCCACCTCTTCAGGAGTTAGGATTTCAATATTTGAATTTAGGAGGACATAAGCACTTAGATCATGGAAACATTCATATATTGAATGTTTAAAGCCATTAATATTTATCTGAAATTTTTCTAACCTTACCAGGGAGGAAAGAGTAGCATTCAGTACAGATTAGTGTTGATAAGTTGGAAGTTACTACCATGTGTAACAGACATGCTTCTATGACTTCATGCTGAAGTTGTTTTATTCCAAGACATGAACATCCAAAATTACTGTGATCTGATAAATAAGTAGTCTGAAAACTGAATTCGTATAGAGCCTTATACTGACACATTATTATTAATTTTTTTTCAGGGACAGTGTCTCTTGCTCTGTTGTCCAGGCTGCAGTATAGTGGTACAATCATCGTTCACTACAGCTTCAAATTCCTGCGTTCGAGAGATACTCTCATTTCAGCCACCAGAGTAGCTAACATGATAGGAGCTCACCACTGTGCCTGGCTTTTTTTTTTTTTTTTTGGTAGAGAGAGGGGTCTTGCTATGTTGCCAGGCTGGTCTCAAACTCTTGGCCGCAAATGATTTCCAAAGTCCTGGAATTACAAGTGTAAACCACTACCCCTAGCCTTAGCACATTATTAGAAATCGTATTCAAGTTAGACTTAGCTTTTACATACACACACTGGTGCCTTCGAAACAAAACTGTGACTGCATTCCAATAATCAAGAGTAAATAGGTTTAGGCATAAAATGGTTATTCTTTCCTCCTTCTTTGGTCTTCACTTGTTACTGAGATTTTCAGTAATCTTGAGAATCTAACCTGCCTTCCTGCCAATTTCGTTTTCATGCATCTGTTCACCTAAAATAACAACACAAAAGGATCGAGTTCATTAGCGTTAGTCATAGGTTCATTCATTCTTTCAATACTTATTGAGTGAAATAGCAGATGCTGTGTTAAGTACTTGGCTACTTTTATCATATGTAGATCAAAGTCAGTAATAAAAATTATTAGATATCTATTTATCTGCAATCAATTTCAACATGTTTATATGGACTTGGATTTGGACTCATTCTTGGGATGAGTTTGAAATTTAAACTTTATTATTCTTTCTATGAAAGTTATTCCTCATCTGTTATTTTTCCCTCCTTTCCTCAGATCTATTTGTAAACTTGGAATAGGAAATACCTCATAGAATTGGTATAATAATTAAATGAGTGTTCGTTGTCAGAGAGCACCATGCACATGATACATGGCAACATGCGTGTTGATTTTGTTTCCTTATTCTCATCGGCCTGTGACCAGACGAGCACTCAGAGTCATTAGGTACCTTAAGCCCACTCTTTGTGTCAATTGGAAACTGAAGGCTACGGTAGAATTCCAGTGTCCTCAATTTCAGCGCCATGCTTTGTTAACTGCCTTTACGATAGCTTTTATTCATCTTTTAACATAGCACAGTATTTCTTTTCCCACTGTCATTTTATGTGATATTATGTAAAACATTGTTGGTTTGTCTCCTAATTATTATTATTATGTTTTTGAGTCAAGGTCTCACTCTGTCGCCCAGGTTTGGTGTGCAGTAGTACAATCACAACTCATCACAGACCTCTTGAGTTCAGGCAATTCTCCTGCCTCAGCCTCCTGAGTAGCTGGGACTACAGATGTGCACCATCATGTCTGGCAATTTTTTTTTTTGTAGAGATGAGTTCTCACTTTGTTGCCCAGGTTGATCTTGAACTCCTGGGCTCAAGCAAACCTCCCGCCTCAGCCTCCCAAAGTTCTGGGATTACAGGCATGAATCACCACACCTGGCCTTCACTTCCTAATTTTAACCAAATTATAAAAGTAGTCTTCTCACACTATGCATGTGGGCATATTAAATATCATCAAATGGAACACTAGCTGTGTAGGCCATGTCACTATGCAAGGCAAGGTGGCTGAAAATGAGATAGAATTAAACCTGTGTATTATAAAATTTAATAAAATCATTCCCTCATGAATATTCAAGGAAGGAAATCTGGATAAGAAATCATTATATTCAAAAGCAGTACAACGCAAATTGATGGTTTATAAAAATAACAATGATGTAATAATAAGAATAGATAGCTTTTATTGAACACCTAATATGTGCTAGGTATTGTGCAAAGCATGTTGTATGATTACCTCATCTAACCTTCCAAGAATACCAAGATTTAGAAAATTTAAAAAGTCATGGACCTTGACCAAGATTACTCAAGCAGTGAATAGTGAAGACTAAATTTCGATTCAAGTGGCTTGTGGGTATGAGTCCTAGCAAGACATTGTTGTAGTTAAGTAGTGATTATGTAGCAATGATTGATGATTGATTTAGTGTAGGTACTTTCCTTCAAATGTGCTGCCAAAATTTTTAGCTTTCAAATGTATGAGAAAAAATTATAATCCATTTTTTTAAAAAGCAAAATCACTCAAACGTGCTGAAAGGAGTAAAACAAACAGCCCCATTACAAAGTGGGCAAAAGACATGAATAGATCCTTCTCAAAGAAGATATACAGGCAGCCAACAGACACATGAAAAAGTGTTCAGCCTCAATCATCAACAGAGAAATGCAAATCAAAACTCCATTGAGATACCACCTAAACCTTGTAAGAATGGCCATCATTAATAAAACAAACAACAGATGCTGGCAAGGATGTGGAGAAAAAGGAACGTTTCTACACTGCTGGTGGGAATGCAAACTAGCGCAACCTGTTTGGAAGACAGTGTGGCAATTTCTGAAAGAACTAGAAATTGACCTTCCATATGACCCAGCAATTACCCTATTGGGAATATACCCAGGGGAACTCAAATCATTCTACAAAAAAGATACCTGCACACGTATGTTTGCTGCAGCTCTATTCACCATAGGAAAAAAAAATGGAACCAACCATGTTGCCCATCAAAGATGGACTGGATTTAAAAAATATATGGTACTTATACACAATGGAATATTATGCAGTCATAAAGAAGGCCAAACATATGGACTTTGCAGCAACTTGGATGGATTTAGAATCAATCATACTCAGTGATCTATCACAGAAACAAAGAACAGAGCACCGTATGTTTTCACCCATAAGCGGACTTTGAACAATTATAATAATACTATAAGAAAGGGATTGGCAGTTTTGGGAAACTGTCAGGGGAGGGGGAGTGAGATTGGCAGTTGAGGGAAACTGCTAGGGAGGGAGGGATATACCTCATCAACAAGGGTACCTGCATAATCAACATTTGTATAGCTAATCCTGAATTGCACCCCGCATTTTTATAATAAAAAAAGTGAAATCCAGGACAATATCAAGTACAGAGTTGGCAAATCCAATAGGATCTCTACAGGATCAATTAAATGATTGCTTTATCCCACAGGCTAGAGATTCTGTTAGATTCACAGAAACCTATCCTAATAGGGGTTCTATCCTAAGAGGGGTTCACAGAAACCTATCCTAATAGGGGTTCTATAAGGAAGAAGTGTGGCCACTTCAGAATATCAATGTTGTGATGCCTGGAGTCCCTTATGAATACAATTGTAGGCTGTGAGTGAGAATCAGCCAGACCACCCAACATTTGGTGAACACATTCCAGCGCCATGCAGTCCTGATTAGACAGGCACACTGCAGAGAAGGCAGCAATGTCAGCAGCAGAAAGAAAGTAATGGCATATGAAAATGGTCAAAAAGAGAATGAAAAAATGCTGTAAGCTGCTCTGTGTCTCTGAGGACAGCCTATTATCTTGTGAGGGAATGGTGAGTATTCACTACAGCCCCTTCGTTTTACTATCACTTCTGTCCTTTCATCACTCCTTTCCCAGCCACTTTTCGAGGGACACATCCAACCTCATTTATGTATAGGCTCTGTCTGTTATTCTCCACATTCCATAGCAGAGCTTTGCCATCCCTTTTATTTTTAGAGATAAGTTTGATGGTCAAGCTCAATCTTGTGCAGAACCCTAAAATCTAAATAAAACAGACTTTATAAAAGCTAAAATTGTGAACCTAAAAGACCTAGATTTCTGCTAGTTTAACTTCTAGCCTTCGCCTTACCTTGCCTCACATCCTGGATTATCAGTGGCCCTGAAAAGCCTCCAAAGAGCATTAAGACCCCAAGAAACGCCATTAGAAAACCAATGATTTGAAGAAAACACCTGAACTTCATAGCAGACACAGTTTCCCTCATTGGGGCCCTGTAAGCCTGTTTATGAACTTTTTCCATCAAACCTGTGGTTCAAACAATTCCAAACAACATGCAGCCCCTGATTAGCCCATGCAATTTCCCACCATTGTGGATTTATACATGCTGTGCCCACTGCATAGATGGCACTACCACTGCACCTTTTTTGCTGTGAGGAAAACATCCAGAACTGTAAAACCTTTATTAGTCATCCTTTTAGGCAAATCCATCACTTTCTATGCCCTGTTCCTTACTGATATCAGTGCTCTTAACTTACTATTGATGTATATGATATCACATTTGTTATACTTCAAGCTCTGTTAGTTTAAGGGTAGTGCCTTAGTGTTCCTCTAAGTATCTATTATTCTTCTTCTATGTACCAATCTAGTATGGTGTTTGGCAAATAAAAATAAGGGAAACCTATGTACAAATTATAATATGAGATACTCTCAGAGACATGGAGCTCATCAGCAATTATACAGCTAATTACCAGCAGAGACAATATTGCAATGCAGTTTCCCCTCACAACCATTGCAATAACTTTGACACAACACCACTTAGCCTCTAAAACTTTATTGTGGTTTGAATGTGTCCCTCCAAAATTCAGGTGCTGAAACATTATTATTAATGCAATAGTATTAAGATGTGAGGGCTTTAAGGTGATTAAGTCATAAAGACAATGCCCTCATGAATGAGATGATGACTATATAAAAGAGGTGCAAGTGTACATTTACCTCTTTGCCCCACTCTTTCCTCTGTCATGTGAAGACCCGGTGATTGTCCCTTTTTTCTCCATCTACCACATGAGGTTGCAGAATCTGCTGGTGCCTTGATCTTGGAATTTTCATCCTTCAGAACTATAAGAAATAGTTCTCTTATTTATAAATTACCTAGTCTATGATATTTGCTATAGCAGCAGGAATGGACTAAAACATCTTCCGAAGGAATTTAGGATCATTCTACCACTCTCCAAGTTCATGTCCCATAATTTACTTTTCAACTGGATTTCTCCTACATCTGCTTTTAGAAAGAGCAATGGAAAGTTCAGAAATGCTAAAGTGCATTAGTTTGTAATGATGCTGACAGATCAATTAGTCATCTCGACAAACTTTGACTACTCAACTATATATGTACTCTGGTATACAATATAAGTGAAACAAAAAATTAAGAGTTAATCTTTGTTAAATAGATCACTCTTTATCATGGGAGATAGGATATAGCTCCAAATTATTATACCTTATGTATACTGTTAGAGTGATACCAACTTATAGTCACAGGAGAGTGAGATCTTCTTAAGCTAAACTCTTCTTCTAAGGAGACTTCTTGGAAGAACTGGTATTCGAAGAGCTTAAAATGGGTGCTCTGCAAATACCTGGAACAGATGTTAATATTGATTTTGAGGTGGTGCATAGAAAAGTCAGCTGAATTTTTTAGGAAAAGTGTGTTTAGGAAGAAATGTGATCATATTATTTAGATATTGTAATTCTAGAGAGTAGGTTGGAGCTAGATTGGCAAATAGTATAATTAGATTTTTTAAAAATAATCTAGGCCAGTAGCAGTGGCTCACACCTATAATCACAGCAATTTGGGAGACTGAGGCAGGAGGATGTCTTGAGGCCAGGAGTTCAAGGCCAGCTTGGACAACATAGTGAGAACTTGTCTTTGCAAAAATATCTTTGTGGATGATATGATTCTATATCTTGAGAGTCTGCCAAAAACCTCGCATTGATAAATAACTTTGATAAAGTGTCAGATTACAAAATCAATATGCAGTTGTATCTCTATACACCAACAGCAAGCAGGCTTAAAAGCAAATAAAATACACAAACCCATTCACAATTTCACACATAAAAAAACAAAGACACTTCTTATTAACAAGGGTGCCTGAACGAAGCATATTTGTATACCTAACCCTTAACTGTACCCTACAATATCATAATAAAAAATATTGATTAAAAAAATACCTTGGAATCCACCTAATCAGAGACGTGAAAGACCTTTATAATCAGAACTACAAAACATGGCTCAAAGAAATCAAGGTTGAAACAAATGGAAAAATATCCCATGCTCATGGATTGGAAGAATCAATATTGTCAAGATGCCCATCCTATCCAAGGCAATCTACAGATTCAATGCAATACCCATCAAATTGCCAACATCATTTTTCACAGACCCAGAAGAGACAATACAGAATTCATATGAAAGTAAAAAATAGCATGAATAGCCAAAGTAATCCTCAATAAAATGAACAAAGGAGGAGGTATCACATTTTCAGGCTATATTATATTCTGTATGTTACAAGGCTACAATAACCAAGACAGCGTGGTATTGGTACAGGAATAGACACATAGGATAATGGAATAGGGCAGAGATTCTGGAAATAAAAACATGGTCCCTAAACTAATTCACCTTTGACAAAGCCATTAGTAGTAAACACTGGGGAAAGGAAAATATAATTAGTAAATGGTGCTCGGAAAACTGGTTTAGTCACATGCAGAAGAATAAAACTGGACCCTTATCTATCTCCATATACAAAAATCAACTCAAAATGGATCAAGGACTTAAATGTAAAACATCAAACTATATAAGAATCCTGGAAGAAAACATAGGAAGCACCCTCCTGGACATCAGAGTAGGCAACAAATTCATGAACAAGTTCTCAAAAGCACATGCAACAAATGCTAAGGCAGACAGGTGGGACCTTATCAAACTGAACAGCTTTTGTACAACAAAAGAATCCACCAAGAGAGTAAAGAGACAACTGATGGAATCAGAAAATAATTGTGCAAGCTATGTATCTGGCAAAGGCCTAACATCCAGGATCTATAAGGAACTCAAATGAACCAAAAGAAAAAAAAAACAACATTAAAAAGTAGGCAAAGGGCATGAACAGACACTTCTCAAAGGATGATATACAAGCAGCCAAGACACACATGAAAAAATATTCAGCCTCACTAAACATTGGAGAAAAGCAAATCAAAACTACAATGAGACACTCCCAAACCCCAGTAAGATGGCTATCATTAATAAGACATAAAGCAACAGGTCCTGGCACAGCTGCAGAGAAAAAGGGACACTTCTACCCTGTTAGTGGGAATGTAGGCTAGTCCAACCTCTATGGAAAGCACTATGGAGATTTCTAAAAGAACTAAAAGTTGAGCTTCCATATGATCCAGCAATCCCTCTTCTGGTAATAAATCTGGAAGAACATAAATTGCTCTACCAAAACGACACCTGAACATGAATATTTGTTGCAGCACTATTCACAAGAGCAAAAGCATGGAACCAACCCAGATGCCCACTGAGAAAATGTGGTACATATACATGATGGAACATTATGCAGCCATGAAGAAGAATAAAATCATGGCCTCTCAGCAACTCAGATGCAGTTGGAGACCATCATACTAAGTGAACTAACACAGAGACAAAGAACTGAATATCACACATCCTCATTCATAAGTGGTGCCTGAAAACTAGTCACACTATCACAAGGGTGGGATTGGCAGATGCTGGGCACTGCTAATGAAAGGAGAAAGGGAGAAAGGAGGGGAGAAGTTGGCAGCACAACGGGTACCTAGACCACTGCCAAGGGTAGAGAGGGCCAGCTGAAAGTCCCAACTTCACCTGTATGCAGCCTACTTCTGTAACAAATCCTCACTTGTACCCCACAACTCTAAAATAAAAATTTTAAAAATTAAACATGAGCCAGACATGGTGGCATGTGCCTATAGTCCCACCTACTCAGGGGGCTGAGGAAAGAGGATGCTGGAGCTTAGCAATTCAAGGCTGGCTGAGCTATGACTGTGCCACTGTACTCCAACCTGGGTTACAAACAAGATCTGGTCAAAAAACAAAAACAAACAAACAAAACAACTAAGTGATCATTTTTAAAAAATGTAATGGAAGATTTGATCCTTGTAGTAATCAAAGAGTAAGTTCTTGTAACACAGATGATCTAGAGATTGTGCCTGATAGTTGAATTATTCAGTGAATTGGGTATGACATTACTCCTTCACCAACCCATTCATGACTTGGTGCTCTAATCAGACCCTACAATTCCAGTATGAGAGATAAAAATCAATTATCATGATTTGATCCTGAGAGAGTTAGGAGGATTCTGAATTTGCCCTTCTTCACAGTGGGCCATTTCTGTTCATCTTTGATGTTGTTTGAGACATGATTAATTTTGATTGGTTCAATGATACTGATTTAAATAAGCCATTTTTGGTTAACTGATTTTCCACCAATTGATATTCACACTCTTACTTATTAGCTATAATGAGTCATAAATGGCTAATTTTTAATTTCAAATAACAAAGAATTTTTCCCACATTTGATTTCATGGGTTTTTTTGTTTGTTTGTTTGTTTTGCCACTTCCATTCTCAGTTCTGATGAAAATGTCTGTCAGATAAGAAATATTGTAGGTATGGGAAGTAATGAGTTCAAAAAAATTGCAGTATGTTCTACTGTGTTGTATATGGAAATTGATGTTTTATTTGTGAAATGACATGTTTAAAAGTCATTCATTTTTCTTACCTTTTTCAAATAATTCTGTTGCCAAGTACCCTGTATCTTTATTATAAGTGTGTGTGTGTGCACCTTCCCTCCACATACCAAACAACATATTCCATATTTAATAAGCATTTTAGTCTCACTAAGAGAGTTCTTGCTACTTACTAAAGAGATACAAGAGACATCTACTCCCAAGTTAGCCTGAATAACTGGCTTATTGTAACTGGAAGAAAATTCTTAAGTCCCAAGATTCCAATTTAAATTCAAACAGTAAGGAAGTATTATAGAAAATACACATTTCTGAGTTGCTTTTTTATATTTTCACCACAGTGAATATGGGAACTGAACAATATTGACTCTAGAAATGCTTCCTGAAGAGAAAATTTTGTTTTACTTGAAGAGCAGCTTGTGGTATTACTATCATTAAGAAATGTAAGCAAAAATTGCAAGACAGAGGGTCACGTTAACAGTATATATTTTGAGAAATGTGAAGACAAAACAAACCTAAGTTTTGTGGAATATTATGATAGGAAAAGACATGTTGTACATAAACATGCATTTTCTATCATGCCAGCTAATATGCCAGTTCTCAACCTCCCCTCATCACTTCCTTATTCATTCATTTAACAAGTAGATTTTAGGGAGGGAAAGGCAAGAAAAATACACACTGACTTTTTGGGGGAGGAGAGTGTAGTTTAATGGGAAGACATATAACTGTGTAAATTTAGTGGTCTGATACAAGTCATAGTTCAGGATGCAATAATAATAAAAACAAAAATGATAGCTTTTATCAATTTATCTGTTATTCAGCTTAGCTTCTACCTTGAGCTCTATTCTGTCAGAAAACAGAAATTCAATCTCAGTCAATTCTGTTGATTTTAACTAATTCAGAGTAATCTCCTTCATGGTTTGCCCTTGTATTTTCCTTGGTTTAAATCAACGGTGAAAGAATGAGAAACTTACATAATAAGATGGTATCATGTGAAGGGTCCCTGATGGTCACCTCTCCACATCATTACCTGGTAAGACATCTTTGTCCATGTGGTTTTGGCAACTGGTAGAGAGACTGCTAATATATCTTTCTCGATTCTACCTCAAGGCCTCTTGTTCCCATAAGCTCTTGGGGTGGCATGCTCTTCTCTCTCAGAAAATTAGTACAGCATATTACTACTCCTATGATGGGCCTAGAATGGAGGAAGACTGTTTCAGTTCATCTGTGCAGCTGTAACAAAATACCACAAACTGGGTAACTTATAAAGAGAATATATTTATTTCATACACTTCTGAAGGCTGGGAAGTCCAAGATCAAGACACTGGCAGAGTCAGTGTCTGGTGAGGGCCCAGTGTTTTTACTTCCAAGTTGGTAACTTGTTGATGCATTCTCATATGGTGGAAGGGACAAAAGGACAAAAATGAGACAAAGACTGTGTCGTCACATGATGGAAGACCAAAGGATTGCAAACCCACTTCTTCTAGCCCTTTTTATAAGGACCTTTCCTACCATGAGGAGTCCACCTTCACAGCTTGTTCACAGCTCCTAAAGCCCCACCCCTTCATATTTTCATATTGGTCATCAAGTTTCAACACATGAACTTTGGGGGACACATTTAAACCATAGCAGACACTCTATGAGCCTATATGATGAATTTGCTGTGCCCCATGCATGATTGCATTCACCATAACCCTACTATGAGGCTGTCTATCTTACACCCAAGAAAGCAAAGCTCAAGTGTTCTATATTGTCAGAGCTCCTAACCTATCTAGAGTTTCTTTAATCTAAATCCATCCCATTGGAGGAGCCTCTGCTTAAGGACAGATAAAAATCTAAGCTCTTACTTTACTAATTCTCATTTTTGCCCCCAGAGATAATTTTTGTTATGTGGATGAAGGGAAGAAGGAACCAGAATCATGGCTCCCTCTTAAATAGCCTCCTAAGGCTATTTTCTACAGTTTTAGAGACTTAGAACCTAGATTTTTATATTCAATGTCAAGACTTTTTAATACAAAACCATTTTTTAATTAAACTTTTCTTTGTTTATCTCAGCTCTCTTACTTGACACAGATGTTACAGTATAGTTTAAGGGGAAAGGGCATATGGTCAAAACAAGCTACCAGAGCAAAATATACATGAATGATTAAAAAATCAAAATATTGTAATATCACATAAGTCCCTAAAGGATTTTTTTTTTTTAATAATTAATCAGTATTTTTATTATGGTTTTGTGGGGTACAGTTAAGGGTTAGGTGTACAATTACATTTCATTCAGACACCCTGTTGATAAGAGGTGTTTTCCCAGCCCCAGACAGATATTTGCTACTGTTAATCCCATCCCCCTCCCCCCCATAGTTTCCCAGTACCGTCAGTCATTTTCTTATAGTAGTACATTGGATGTTCAAGGTCCATTATATAAGTGAGAACATGTGATATTCTGATCTTTGTTTCTGTGAGAGGTCACTCAGTATTATAGACTCTAGTTCCATCCAGGTTGCTGTGAAATTCATGATTTTGTTCTTTTTTATGGCTGCGTAGTATTCCATTGTGTATATGTACCACATTTTTTTAATCCAGTCCTCTTTTGATGGGCAGCATGGTTGTTTCCAGGTTCTTGCTATTGTGAACAATGCTGCGATAAACATACGTGTGCAGGTATCTTTTTTATAGAGTGATTTGTGTTCTTCAGGGTATATTCCCAGTAGGGGGATTGCGGGGTCATATGGAAGGTCAATTTTTAGAGCTTTTAGGAATCGCCACACTGCTTTCCACAGAGGTTGCACTAGTTTACACTCCCACCAGCAGTGTAGAAGTGTTCCCTTT
>NW_007064388.1:0-805 GCF_000164805.1 Carlito syrichta | reverse complement strand
TTTTTTTTCTGAGGATTGTTCTGGCTATCTTGGATGTTTGTGTTTCCATATGAATTCCTGTGTGTTTTTCTAGGTCTGAGAAGAATGTTGTTGGTAATTTAATGGGTATTACATTGAATTTGTAGATTGCCTTAGGTAAGATGGACATCTTCACAATGTTGACTCTTCCAATCCATGAGCATGGGATATTTTTCCACTTGTTCGTGTCAGCTTTGATTTCTTTGAGCAGTGTTTTGTAATTTTCATTATAAAGGTCTTTCACGTCTCTAGTTAGGAAGATGCCAAGGTATTTCATTTTTTTTGTGGCTATTGTGAATGGAATTGTGTTTTTTATTTGGGTTTCTGTTTGTTTATTATTGGTGTAGACAAATGCGATTGTCTTTTGTACATTTATTTTGTATCCTGAGACTTTGCCAAAGGCCTTTATCAATGTAAGGAGACCTTTGACAGATTCTCTTGGGTTTTCAAGGTACATCATCATATCATCTGCATAGAGAGATAACTTGACTTCCTCTTTTCCTATTTGAATACCTCTGATTGCCTCTTCTTCTCTGATTGCTCTAGCCAGGACTTCCAATACTATGTTGAACAGGAGGGAGAGAGTGGGCATCCTTGTCTAGTTCCAGTTTTCAGGGGAATTGGTTCCTATTTTTGTCCATTTGGGAGTATGCTGGCTGTGGGTTTCTCATAGATGGCTTTTAGTATTTTGAGGTATGTTCCCCGTATACCTAGATGTTCAAGGGTTTTTATCAAGAAGGCGTCCTGATTTTATCAAAAGCTTTTTCTGCGTCTAATGATATGATCA
>NW_007064387.1:0-631 GCF_000164805.1 Carlito syrichta | reverse complement strand
GCGGGCGACACAGCGAGACTCCGCCCGAAAGACATGAAAAAAAAGCGTCAGGGAACGCAAGCACGAGCCACCACACCGAGCTACGGCGACTCCTCTTCCCGTGCGTGTCCTCAGTCAGAAGAAGGAAGGCAAAGGCAGGGGCCCACGTCGACCACGGGTGACGCCGACAGTACCGCCAGCGTTCATCCGAGAGAGATCCCCATCCACGTCCCGAGCCTCCCTCGCTCACCGTCGCATCCAAGGGACAGACAGGGCACCGGCGGCAAAATCATCACCCCGTGCTTTCTTTTTCACGTCGATCTTTTCAGTCTTCCACGTCTCAAAAGGCGCACACGGAAACAACCGGACATCAGAGCCGAAGGGGAAAGCGAACGGCAGCCCACTCCTCCTCCCGCCTCGCGAAAGTCATCCAGGCCTCGACGAGTCCAGACGCGCCTCGGACGGAACGGCGACACAGGAGACAGCGCGGAGATCGTCCTCAGCTCGAAAACGAGGCACGCCAAAAATCAGTCCGAAGTCTCCAGAGGAACCAGGCGCACGAGGATCATCATCTCGACATCAACAGCACCGTCACCGGAAGAGACCGTCTCGAACCGGAAACTCTTCCACGAGGCCCAGGCGAGAGGATCCG
>NW_007064386.1:0-585 GCF_000164805.1 Carlito syrichta | reverse complement strand
AAAGTTTACGATGACATGGGCACAAAAGTCATATAACTCACAAGGCTTTATGATCACATCGATACTGTGTTATTCAAACTTATAACCACTCAGAAAAGGGGAGTAAAAGGAGATTCACATCTTTCAGTAGAAGGAGCATAGACTACAGGGAAGTCAAGGATCTCCTGAAGCTCCTTACTGGGAGTGCTTAGGTGGTAAGGGGAAGCACGCTTTTCACGAGCTCTCACGAACACGGGTTTGGAACCGTACAGGAGCGCTCGCGCCCCGGCCATGCCCTTCTCTAGGGGCCGTGACCATACGGACAGGCATGACAGTGTCTCTGTGTCAGCTGTGCTATCCTCCTTCCCAAACCAAGGCAAGTTACACAACAAAGGACAAAAGGAAGCAGACATCGGTCACTTTAATGTCGACTCTGTTATAGCAAAATCTATATGTGATTATCATATATATGCGATTATCTATGTAAATAAACAAATACGTACATATATAAATGGTATATGTCCTGTGATTTCTAACCGGCCGAGAACTCCAGATAAAAAGGTTTTTACGCCGGGCTCGGTGGCTCAGCCTGTCATCCCGCGCCTT
>NW_007064385.1:0-776 GCF_000164805.1 Carlito syrichta | reverse complement strand
GAGGTTGCACTAATTTACACTCCCACCAACAGTGTA
The DNA here is from genome assembly GCF_000164805.1 of Carlito syrichta. NCBI lineage: Eukaryota > Metazoa > Chordata > Mammalia > Primates > Tarsiidae > Carlito > Carlito syrichta. The sequence goes on along the minus strand of NW_007064385.1, from coordinate 740 downwards.
GAAGTGTTCCCTTTTCTCCACACCCTCTCCAGCAGCTGTTATTTTTTTGAGTTGTTTATAATTGCCACTCTGACTGGAGTTGGGTGGTATCTCAGTGTGGTTTTGATTTGCATCTCCCTGATGATTAGTGAAGTTGAACATTTCTTCATATGTCTGTTGGCTGCTCGGATGTTTTCTTTTGTGAAGTGTCTGTTCATGTCTTTTGCCCATTTTATAATGGGGTTGTTTGTTTTTTTTATTTTCAGCATGTTTGAGTTCCTTGTAGATCAAAGATGTTAAGCCTTTGTCAGACCTGGAGTTGGCAAATACTTTTTCCCAGTCTGTAGGCTGTCTCCCTGCTCTCTTGATGGTTTCTTTGGCTTTGCAGAAGCTTGTCAGTTTAATAAGGTCCCACTTGTCTATCCTCTCTCTTATGACCTGTGGGTTTTGAGTTTTGTTCAGGAATTGGAGGCCAGTTCCGATTTCCATGAGGGTATGTCCTTCATTTTCTAGGGTTCTTATGGTTTGAGGTTTTACATTTAGGTCTCTGATCCATTTGGAGTTAATCTTTGTACATGGGGATAGGTAGGGGTCCTGTTTCAATCTTCTGCATGTGGTCAGCCAATTTTCCCAGCACCATTTACTGAATAGGTTCTCCTCTCTCCAGTGGTAGGTGGTGGAGGCTTTGTCGAAGATGAGTTGGTTGAGAAATTGCTGTTTTGCTTCTGGAATCTCAATTCTTTTCCATTGATCTATATGCC
>NW_007064384.1:0-1427 GCF_000164805.1 Carlito syrichta | reverse complement strand
ACTGTCCTCTTCACATCTCTGCCTTGGTTGCGACCCTGTGGTGGCTCAAGAGGTGAAACAGTTGTTCTGTGAAACCAGAGAGGAGGCACCAGAAAGCAAGTTTCAAAAGGAGACAGGCTGTGAGGGGAAGGGAGGAGAAAGGGTGGCATCCAGACCATGCAGGAACACAGGAGCCAATATGTAGATGGGAGCTGGGGGACAAAGAAAGACCAACCAGCTCATTGTCTCCTCTGAGGCCACACCTGGACAACAGAGACATCCCCATGGGGAAAGTGTCATCTCTTCTCTCTCTTGAATGTTGCCTGCTTGCTGCCACCAACCCAGGGAAGCCACGCGGAAGCTCAAAGAAACAAGTCCCTGCGTGACTGCTGCCTGTGGTGACAGCCTGACAGTGGTGATCTCTTCCTCCCAAAACATAAATATATTCATTTCCTTCTGATCCAGAAGGAAGGGAGCATGGAGTGGTGATGAGGAAGGTCCATCTGTGCATCGGTCTCAGGGACAGCTGTGGGCACATGGGCTTTCAGCCTTGCTGCTGGAGGGCCTGTGGGTGGCTGCCACATAGCTGGCCAGGGTCAGACTGGGCAAACCTGCCCGGGGGGCCATGGCGTGCTCCACACCAGGAAGAGGCAGGGAGATGCCCTTCAGGACTCCATGGCTACCACTGTGAAGCCTCCAATGAAATTGTCACTTCTCAGCAATCTGAGTGGCTCTGTCATGTGGGGCATCAATGTGCAAGGGCAACCTGTTCTGCTCACTTGAAAACCAAAACAAAGGCCAGGCTCGTGGGTCATTGTGGGAGCCAACATATGTAACCACACAGCTGAGGCCTATGAAGGCCTATTCAGAAGGTCGCCTATGAGACAAGGATATAACATCAAGTGTGTACATATGAATAGTAACCAGTGTATTATAAGACAACAGAATTTTCAATATTAGGAAGTGACAGTCTAAAATAAAATCTTATTATATCCTATGAAAAATGCACAGCAGAATTATTTTATATCTCTTTTTCTTTCTAAACTGTTTTTCTTCTTAAGATTTTTAACTGTTATTTCCTGGTAAACTGATTGATTAGCTTTTGTTCCAGTATGTAGTTTCATTTGGGGTTATGATTAGACGTTATAATGGTGATAATAGTTGTATTATGTTGCTTTTGGTCAAGCAGAACGTTCTTGGTTTTTGTACGTGCAGTAACTTTCAGCTTGCTTCAGTCCCCGGCTGTCGTTATGGCAACTGTGCAGTTCATTGTTTTAAGTGGCATGGCAGGTTTTGAGACGTAGGTAGTTTCCATGTAATAGGCAATCAGATTTAGGTTTTAGGTTAAAATGTCATTGAATTAAGTTTTATAGAACATAGAGTAAGTTCATAATTTTTATACTTATTAGTACTAATGATAAGGTTTATAATAGATTATAGTAGGATAA
>NW_007064383.1:0-318 GCF_000164805.1 Carlito syrichta | reverse complement strand
CAATCCCACCTCCCTGCCACCCTCCCTCCCCTCCGCAGTTTCCCGCTTCAGTTTATCCTTTTCTTTTTTCTTTTTTTTTTGAGTTGGAGTCTCACTCTGTCGCCCAGACTGGAGTGCAGTGGCCGCTCCCGGCCACCGCAGCCTCGCCTGCTGTGCTCCGGCGATCTTTCTGCCTCAGTCTTCCGAGTAGCTGGAACTACAGGCATGTGCTACCACGCCCGGCTAATTTTTTGATTTATTGTAGAGATGAGGTCTCGCTGCCCAGGCGGGTCTCGAACCTGCGGGCTGAGGCAATCCACTCACCTCAGCTTCCCAAGG
>NW_007064382.1:0-760 GCF_000164805.1 Carlito syrichta | reverse complement strand
AAACACATAACAGAAGTAAGGCAGTACTGGTGATTACTCACATGTGCGACCAGCATGAGAGCATCCATTATGGTGAAGGGTGAGTTACTGGGGCAGCAATCACAAAGGAGGCCCAGTTACTGGTGCACCAATAATGTAGAAGGACTAGTCACTGGGGGACTCATTAGGACAGCCAATCCCTGGGTAATAACACTGCACACACAACACAGAAGAGGCTTAGTCACTTGAGCACTGAATATAGAGAAAGACAAATCCCTGGGACAGAAACCAGAGAGAATGGATTGTCATTGAGGCACCCATCACAGAGGAGGGAGATTCACCGAGACACCTATTTTAGGTGAGGGCCTGTCACAGGCCACCTATCACAGAGGTGGACTAGTCATAGGGGCACCGATAAAACAGGAGAACTAGTCACTGGTATAAGCATCACAGATGAGGGTTCTCACTAGGGAACTCCTCACTCAGGTTGGTCAGTTACTGGGGCACGAATAGGAGGTGAGCCAGTCTCAGGAGCACCTATCACAGAGGAGGGTAAACCAGTAAGGGATCCATTACAGAGGAGGAACAATCACTGAATAACCCCTCCCAGAAGAAAGCCAGTCACTGTATCACTCAATAGAAGGAGAGTAAGTCACTGGGACACTGAGTGCATAGAAGGTTTAGTTACTGAGGCACCCATCATAGAGGAGGACCAGTCACTGGGGCTCCCATCATAGGAGTGTTAGTCACTAGGATATGCAACACAAAAGATAGTCAATTA
>NW_007064381.1:0-814 GCF_000164805.1 Carlito syrichta | reverse complement strand
TGATTTGTAAAAATTACTCAAAAAAGTCCTGTGGGGTGAAATGAAAAAACACTGACATGCTCAAAGCTGTATGAAGAAATAAAGACCTCAATAAAGATAATTACATGTACAATAGTATATGTTAGTATTCTTGGAACAATGATTTGTAATTGCACTTTTTTGTTTTCTACACAAGAAAATAATAGATTAAAATTAAGTATTAGCATAAAAGCTAGTATTATTGTATTGTAACTTTGGTTAGTAATTCACATTTTCTTTTCTCCATAGTTTAAGAGACTAACACATGTAAAATAATTACAAGTGTACCTTGGGGCTACTACAGGTTTGGTTTCAGACCAGTGCAATAAAGGTAATATTGCAATAAAGTGATTCACACAGAACATTTGCTTTACTAGTGCATGTACAAGTTATGTTTATACCACTATACTATAGTATGTGTCAACAGCATCATGTGTAGCAAAAATGTGATTATCTTCATTAAAAATAACTAGTGCAACCTCTGTGGAAAGCAGTGTGGCGATTCCTAAAAGCTCTAAAAATTGACCTTCCATATGACCCTGCAATCCCCCTACTGGGAATATACCCTGAAGAACACAAATCACTCTATAAAAAAGATACCTGCACATGTATGTTTATCGCAGCGTTGTTCACAATAGCAAGAACCTGGAAACAACCATGCTGCCCACCAAAAGAGGACTGGATTAAAAAAATGTGGTACATATACACGATGGAATACTATGCAGTCATAAAAAAGAACAAAATCATGAATTTCGCAGCAACCTGGTTGGAACTAGAGTCTATAATACTGAGTGAC
>NW_007064380.1:0-587 GCF_000164805.1 Carlito syrichta | reverse complement strand
GGAACAAGAAGAAATTGAGACCCTAAATAAACCAATAACAATCAAGGAAATCGACCACGTAATAAGAAAACTTCCTACAAAAAAAAGCCCTGGTCCAGATGGCTTTCCAGCAGAATTCTACAAGACATTTAAGGAGGAGCTGATACCAATCCTACTGAAGGTATTCCAGGCGATTGAAAAAGATGGAACTCTCCCCAAATCATTTTACGAAGCCAACATCACATTGATACCCAAACCAGGTAAAGATCCAACAAAGAAAGAGAACTATAGGCCAATATCTTTGATGAACATAGATGCTAAAATTCTCAACAAGATCCTAGCAAACCGGATTTAGCAATACATCTCAAAAATCATCCATCATGACCAAGTAGGCTTCATTCCTGGCATGCAAGGCTGGTTCAATATTCGTAAAACCATAAATGTAATTAAATACATCAACAGATGTCAAAACAAAAACCACATGACCATATCACTAGATGCAGAAAAAGCTTTTGATAAAATCCAGCACCCCTTCTTGATAAAAACCCTTGAACATCTAGGCAGACGGGGAACATACCTCAAAATAGTAAAAGCCATCTACGAGAAAC
>NW_007064379.1:0-486 GCF_000164805.1 Carlito syrichta | reverse complement strand
GCACAAGGTCTGCCCAGATAGACAGAAGCTTCAAGGTCCACCCAAGTACTTGTAGCTCCAGGATGGCCCTTGTGAATCCAACAGACAGGCCCCCTGGCTTGCAAACCCAGGCACTAGGCCAGCCCACCCAAAGACTCCAGCAGTATACTTGCATTCAGATCTTACCAGTGGGTCCACCCAAAATCTCTAGATGGGTTGAATGGTGAATGGCTTTCTCTGCCAATGCCAGTTTGCAAAGAAAAAAAGAAGTTGCTACTTCTTAAAATGCATAGACACCAATGATAGGCCACAAGGATCACAAATAGATAAGGAATCATGGCAACACTAAAGGAACAAAGTAAAGCACCAGTAATCAATTCTAAAGAAATGGATATCTATGAATTGCCTGAGAAAGAATTCAAAATAATTGTCTGAAGCAACACTGAATTATAAGAGAACACAGACAACTAAACAAAATCAGGAAAACAATTATATGAACAAAAGAAG
>NW_007064378.1:7430-36060 GCF_000164805.1 Carlito syrichta | reverse complement strand
TTTCCATTTTCAGGAGGAAATGTTTCCAGTTTCTGTCCATTTAACTATATGATAACTGTAGATTTATCATAGATGGCACTTACTATTTTGAAGTATATTCCTTTTATACCTAGGTGTTTGAGGGGTTTTTATCAAGAAGGGATGCTGGATTTTATCAAAAGTTTTTTCTGCATCTAATGATACAATCATGTTTCTTGTTTTAATTTGTTGATGTATTTAATTCCATTTATGATCTTGCAGATGTTGAACCAGCCCTGCACCCTGTATTTGTGTGGTAGACTCTCCCTGCCATTTCTTCACAGAATCTTGTTGAGGCTTTTTGCGTCTATGTTCATAAGAGATGTTGGCCTGTAGTTCTCTTTTTTTGTAGGCTCTCTACCCAGTTTGGGTATCAGTGAAATGTTAGCTTTGCAAAATGATTTGGGGAGAATTCCATCTTCCTCAATTGTCTGTAATACTTTCAATATGATTGGTATCAACTCCTCCTTGTATGTTTTGTAGAGTTCTGCTGGAAAAACCATTCGGTCCAGGGCTTTTTTTTTTTTTTTTAGGTAGCTTTCATATGACAAAGTCAATTTCCTGGATTGTTTTTGGTTCATTTAGTGTCTCGATGCATTCTTGTTTCAACCTGGGGAAGTTGTGTGATGTCAGAAGTTCCTCCATTTCATTTAAGTTATCAAGTTTGTTAACATATAGGTATATATAGTAATCTCTGATAATCATGTGTATTTCTTTGGGGTCAGTTGTGATTTCATCTTTTGTGTTTCTGATTGTGTTTATTTGGGCTTTTTCTCTCTTTTTTGGTCATTCTGGCTAGGGGCCCACCAATCTTGTTAATTCTTTCAAAGAACATGTTTTTTGTTTTGTTGATGTTTTCTATGATACTTTTGTCTTCTCTGTCCCATATTTGGGCTCTTATTTTGGTGATTTGGATTCTTCTGCTAAAGTTGGTGTTGTGGTGGTCTTCCTTTACGAGCTCCCTTAAGGATTATGTTCTCCACTTGTGATCTTTCCATTTTCTTGATGTGTGCTTGTAGAGACACAAATTCCCTCTTAGAACTGGTTTCATGGCATCCCAGGAGTTTTGGTAAGATGTTTCTTCATTTTTCTTTGTTTCCAGGAATCTTTTCATTTCTGCTTTGATTTCAGTGTCGACCCAGTAGTTGTTCAGCATCATGCTGTTTAGTGTCCACGTCTATGGCGGCTTTGGGGAAACTTGTTTGGTGTTGATATTTATTTTCATTCCATTGTGGTCTAAGAAGGTGCATGGCAATATTTCAACCTTATAGAATTTGTTTATGCTTTATTTATTGCCTAGGATGTGATCAATCTTGGTGTATGTTCCATGTAGTGGTGAATAGAATGTATATTCTGTGGTTGTTGGGTGGAATAATCTGTAGGTATCTAGTATGTCAATTTGGTTGAGTGTCAAGTTGAGGTTCTGAATCTCCTTGTTGATTTTTTGCCTTAATGATCTATCTAGGGTTGTTAGTGAGTTATTCAAGTCCCCTGCTATATTAGTGCTAGAGTCAATATCTCTTTTTAGTTTACTTAGTATTTGCCTTATAAATGCTGGTGCTCCTGTGTTGGGTGCATGTATGTTTATGATGGGTATTTCTTGTTGATTGATTAAAACTTTTATCATCACGTAGTGCTCTTCTCTATCTTTTTAAATTTGGGGTAGTTTAAAGGTTGTTTTGCCTGATGTTAAGATCATGACTCTTGCCTTCTTTTGTGATCCGTTTGCCTGGATTCTCATTTTCCATCCTTTAACTTTGAGTCTGTGTGCATCCCTTGTGATGAGATGAACTTCCTGGATGCAGCAAATAATTGGGTCATGGTTTCTAATCCAGTTTTCTATTCTTTGCTTTTTCAGTTGTGCCTTTAGTCCATTCATATTCAGGCTGATTATTAAAATGTGATTGTTTAGCACTGTCATGAGGTTCTTATAAAGTTGTTTCTTTGTTTTCTTTTTGCTTTGGGGTTGATTTATGTGTTTGTTTTCAAGTTTCTGGTTGGGCTGTATGCTCTGTTGATTCTGTGCTCTGCTGCTCTCTTGGGAAGTGTGTGGTCATACTTTATATTTTTTCTGTGCTTAATACCTGTTAGTGTCTCCCGTAGGGCTGGTCTGGAATCTGCATAATCTCTTAAGGATTGGATGTCTGGGAAGGATTTTAATTCTCCATCACTGATGAAGCTGAGCTTGGCTGGATAGGAAATTCTTGATTGAAATTGTTTATCTTTGAGGACTTTGAATATTGGACTCCAGTCCTTTCTTGCTCTTAGTGTTTCTCCCAACAGGTCTGCTGCTATTCTGATTGGTTTTGCCTGGTAGGTAGTCTGACCTTCTCTCTTATTGCCTTCAGTATTTTTTCTTTTGTGCCTACTTTGTGTAAGTTAATTGCTATGTGCCTAGGGGTTGGCTTCTCATTTGTTGTCTTGCAGGGGTTATCTGTATATATTGTGCTTGGCAGTCACATCTCTAGTGAGATGGGGAAAGTTTTCTTGGATTACCTCCTGGAATACTTGCTCCAAGTTGTTCTCCATTTTCCTTTCTTCTTCTGGGATACCAATCAAGCATAGGCTCCAGCTCTTCATATAATCACACATCTCATATAGTCTTTGTTCTTTCTTTCTGAGTCTTCTTTCTATGTTTTTTACAGATAGGGTTAATTCCATGTTCTGTTCTTCAAGTTCTGCAATTCTTTCTTCAGCTAGATTAATTCTACTTTCCATGCTTGTCATCTCGTTATCTATTTCCTGGATGAAATTTTTTATTACCAAAATCTCTGTTGCAAGTTCTTTCAGTGTTGCATCTTGTCTTTCTTGAGTCTTATTCACTCTTTCCATCCATTCCCTAATCCCTGTCATGTTCTTGGGTCAGTTTTTGGTGACTTCCATTGTTTGGGCTCTGAGGTCTGATTTTTCAGGAGTTTTCTGTTAGTTACACTTGAAATTACCTGTGGTCTTCCTTTGGTTTATCCCCATTTGTGACAGATCTCTTGTTTTTCTCTTTAGTTCAACAGAACAGTGTCAGTGGGAGAAAGTTTTCCTTCTGATGCTTGCACAGCCCTCTATTCTCTCCTGATCTGAGCTCTGGAATTGTTCTATTTAGAAGTAGGACTGTGGATGGGAAGCATTGCTGTCTCTTGTAGCAAATGTTGAATATGGTAGGGGATGGGGCACTAGGATTCAGAAACTCTTTGCAAATTATAATGTTTAGTGATTGTGGTATGTGTTCCTGATACCCACTCACCAACACCACTCTATATGATGATGCAGTGGGTATGTGTGTGTCCCTCTTGAGTCTGAGATACAGTGACAGCAATGAGGAGCACAGAAATACATATAAAAAAGAAGATGGTCAAGAATTTTTAAAAAGTAAGAGAAAAACAAAAAATACAAGATATTGAAAGCAGAAACCAATGCAAAAAACAACTGAACACACACACACACACACAGGGTAGGGGTTGGGCAACCTTGGGACTCAGCACTCTTCAGGTTCCTCTGAAGTTTGTGCTTTCAGGATATTACCCCTGGTTCATGATCAACTCATGAGTAGTGGATTCACTAGTCACCGAGATTGGGTCTGTTGCTCTGTGGTGAGCAAGTCAGAGCACTTTCCTGGCCCACCTTCAAGATGGTGACAGGGTGCTTCACTTGTCCTCTTCTGTGGAACTCTACCTCTGGGTTTCCTCTGCAGCACCTACTGCAAGTGCCCAGTCAGGTGCTGAAGTGGTGAGGCAAAGCCTGGAGCTGGCAGTCTCTCCTACTGCAGTGGTATGGCAGATCCTAGGGTGGCAGTTTCTCCCTGTCACTTCTTCACAGGAAAACTTTTGTCCATTAAAAAAATGCACTCATCTTCCTGGGAAGAGACAGGGACCAAGAGAGAAGCTGCAGCACCTGCTGTTGCACCAGAGCCCTGACCACTTGCTCATGAGCCCCCACTTAGACAATCTGTCCCAACATTTTCTTCCCAGGAAGAATTTTGTTGATTTAAAAAAATGATGCTCAACTCATGCATCCCAGGAATCGCTAGCATCCAAACCCATCAACTGTGGTACCAGTCACTGCACCAGTTGAGTCCTAATTGCTTGCTCCCTATCCCTCATTCAGTTAGCCACTCACATGCCCACTCATTAACCTACACATACACAAAATTTTTCATACACTCACACAGTCACACCAGGACTCACATAGTCTGACTGGCTCTGCCACTACTTCCTGACCTCATATAGAAGTTTTCTATTTTGTTTTCATTATTTTTAGAGATATAAATAGGTTTGAGTTACATGCTGTATTGTATAATGGTAAAGAAATCTGGACTTTAAGTGTGTTTATCACCTCCACTAGTACACATTGTACCCAAAAGGCAATTTTTCATTCCTCACCTCCCTCCCATTCTATTTCCTATGAGTCTCCAATATTCATTGCACCATTCTATAAGCTACTAAAATCCCTGGACTGGTTCCCACTTATAAGTGAAAACATGTGGTGTTTGGTTTTCCATTCCTGCATTACTTCACTTAGGATAAGGATCTTCAACGCCATCCAAGTTGCAGAAAAAGACATTATTTCACTCTTTTTAATGGCTGAATAGTATTCCATGGTAAATATATACCACATTTTTTAAGCCAGTGATTAGTTGATGGGCATTGAATTATGCTGTAAATTTAAACTGTTTGCATTCAAGGTTGTTGTTGATAGTTGAAGACTTACTCCTGCCAATTCCATAAGAATTTTCTGATTGTTATGTAAATTGTTTCATTCTCTTTTATTGTTTACTTTTGCAATTTGTTGGTTTTCATAGTGATACCACTTGCTTTCTTTCTATTTCTCTATTTCTATTTTCTATTTCTCTATTCTGTTTCTGCCCTACCAGTGGATATCATGTGTTTTCTTTATGATAGATATGTTGTTTCATTTGGAGTTGGACTCTTTAACATGTCCCATATAGCCAGTCTATTGGTAATAAATTTCCTCAGTTTTTACTTGTATGTGAAAGACTTTATTTCATATTAGAATGTTAGATTTGCTAGGTACAGTATTTTTCTTTCAGCACTTTGTACATAAGTCACACCACTGGGTCTGACCAGCATCATGACACTGCAGCCTTTTCAGTATACATGAGGAGATGTCAGAGGGACTCTGGGGTTGTGGAAATGCAGAGGCTGTTGGACTTGTTTAGTTTAGTTCTGGAATTTCATTTGCTTTCTTTCTTAGAATGGCCATGTCAGCTTTCAATTATTAGGTGGTTTTTATAGCTCCCTTGATTTGAGTATCTACTTTCTCTTAAATCTCTTGGTTTCTTTTTGATTCATACTCTGAGTTCTGTATCTTACTACTGACAGTTCATTCTCATTAGGATCTGTTACTTGGAAGCTGGTGTGTTTATTTGAGGGTGACTGAACACTTTGCCTAGAGCTCCAGCACTGCTTTCTTCCCCTCCAAGGGTGTTGCCTGTTTTTGATTTTCATTTGCTATCATTGGTATGGAGCTTTTTCATTTTTCTTCTTTTTTCCCTTGTCAGCCTGGGAAAATGGGAAGCCCATGTTTAGAGTAGGTGTCTGGGTAAACCTAACTCCTCTTTCCTCTGCTGGGGATAGAGACCCTCCTGCCCTGTAGTTTCTGGAGGTGTAGGATACTCCCAAAGCCCTAAGTGTGACACTTGGTCCCTGGAGGTCTCATCCAGAAAGGCATAGGCTCCACTGTCAATTCATCAGGGAGCAGTTCTCAGATAAATTTGAGAAATTATCTGTTTATGTATGCATATTTGCCATTGATACTTTTTAGATTTACTAATGTTTTAAACTTATTTCTTTACTCAAAATTTTATCTTCATTTCATTTATTGCTCCATGTTCTTTCCTTTAAAATATTTTGGGTTGAAATTAAAAGCTTAATTCCTCTGATAAATCTTTGAGCACTCTAAACAGAATTATTCACAGTTTCCTTGCTGATTTCTGTTAACAATGTATAACCAAACCTTTGGGCTTGATGGTGTCTAGGCTGATTCTTTCACAAACAGTGATATCTAGTTTCCCTAGATATCACTCCTACCCCATACTGGGGACCTGTCCCCTACCTTCTGATTGGTAATGCACTCTCAGTGTGACTATCAATGACTCTATCATCCCTATTTCTTTGCTTTTTCACTTCCTCACACACTGTCTTTACTGGGGTTCTGTTGCTCCTCATTGATCTGTCAACAGTTCATTTAAGGTCCTACCTGCAGGTGATGAAAAACATGTTCACTGACCTATCAGAAATTATGCGATACCTGATCGACAGCCAATCCTCTGGAGCCTCTGATAGCTTCACCTCCATTTCTACCTTTATGTTTCCCAGGCACTTGTCCAGATCATCCTCAAGTAGCAACAACACACATCAAGCACTCCAGATGGTCTCATTGAAGCCCACTATTACCAAGATTGAGGTGAGGAATGGGCACCATGGGATGGGAAGTGGAATCACAGCATAGCTCTCTCCAAAACATCCTCTTACCTCTCATGTACTAATGTGTACTTTTTTATATCTTCAGTATGGGTGAGAAAGAGTTAAGAGTCTTAAAGCCACATTTCAGAACATCCTTTCAAAATTCTTCACATAGAAGGCATTTTCCCAGAGGTTTGATTGTACTTCCAAGTACTCTGGATGTCGTGAAGGATCTGATGAGGTGTGTGAAGGGCAGTAGATGTTAGTGTACTACAGTCAGGGACACAGGTGGTGAAGAGAGCTGAAAGACTGACTGCTGCCTCTTCTATAAAACTGGGATTTTGTATCCCTTTCTTGGTATATGACTTTAGGCAAACTGTTTCACCTCTCCAAGACTCAGTTTCCTGCTTCTGATATACCCTGCATTCACAGAAAGGCACTCTGATATTACAGAGATAATGGATGAAGAACATGCTTTTCAAATGTAGTAATAATTATTTTGCCCCCTTCTAGCCAAAGATTCGTTCCCCTTCTGGTATGACCAAGTCACCATTCGTCAGACTCATTTGGTGCAACATCATCCCAGGGTGCAGGGACCTAGGGGCCACAGGGGACCTGAATGTGACCAGGGAGGGCAAAGGTCTCCCCATGGCACGGGAGCTAAAAGAAACACAAGAACCAACACCAACCACTGTCTGTGAGCCTGCCCCTGACCCAACACAATGCCTTCCTCCACTGTGTGCACAGCAACCACAAGGACCAGAAAACTATCATCTTAGATCTTGGGAAGATTTATTCACTCATCAAAGGGCCAAGCAAGGTGAATGTGCCCAGCTCTTTAAAACATCCTTTCCCAAGAGACTGTGGTGAGTTTTCAGTTTTTTTGAAGACCATCCCATACCAACCTTTCCTGTCCTTGGGACTATAATGGGTGAAAAGTGTCCAGGACCATAACAATTGACACCTGCTCTAAAAAACTTGGGGTGGGGGGAGGAGTAGTGGAATCCAGACTTTCAGGAAAGGAAAAGAGCAGTTGTACAAGTCACTGATATTTATGTCTGATCCACGCTGAATCCTTCTTGATAGACCAATGAGGAGACATTTGTAGTGAGTGTCCACAAGAGAAAATTCAGTATCAGATACAGCTTATGTCTTATAAAATCAGAGAAGAGCTTTCTGTTGTCTGAGCTATACAAAATTGGAATCGAATCCTTGGGACACAGGTAGGTCACTGTCACTACTGGAATGTAATCATGAACACAACCACTTGGTGGGATGTTATCAGTGCAAGAGTGTGTAGGACTGCATGGTGAGTTTCCTTCCAACCAAACATTCTTAGATTCTAGGGAATCTCTTTGGCAAAATCACATAGGATTACTCTGAGCCCCAAATTCCAGTACCCCAGAAACACCAAGTGGAGCAGAGTGCCTTGCATTGAGCCAGCCTTTACTGCAAACAGAAAGGCGCTAAGATCCCGTTACCTAAAACCTCTCTCCTTCTTCTGTGTCTGTCCCAATAGGGACTCAAATTTTATGCTTAGCTTCATTACTATGGATGATGCTGGCAAAAGGTCCTCTGCTCTTCAGGCACCTTAGGAAGCTGTGAGTTGAGCCCACCAGGAAGAAGTTTCCAGCAGAAGAAAAGGAGGGCTTCCCAAGCAACCTTGAAGACTGGAGGGGACTTGATTTCTTTTTGTGCTTCATAATGTTTTCTAAATCATAAATGAAACCTCTTATCTTATGCCACTTTAATTAATTAATTGTTTATTTATTTTAAAGGTGAAGGGTACAATTTGGGATTAGGCATACAAGCTGTTCTTGTACAGGTAAAGTTTGGGCCTCACTTTGTCTTGTTTGAAATCAGGTACCCTTATTGATGTATGTCCCCCCACCTCCACCCTGGCAGTATCCCATTACTGCCAATCCCTGTGTTATAGTATTACGGTAAATTTTCAGAGCCCACTTTTTAGTGAGAACATGTGGTACTCTGTTTTTTGTTTCTGAGTTAGATCACTGACAAGATAGACCATAAAACCATCCAAGATGCTGTGAAGACCATGTTCTTGTAGTCCCTTATGGCTGCATAATATTCCATTGTATACATGCATCACATTTTTTAATCCAGTCCAGTTTTGATGGGCAGCATGGTAGTTCCATGTTTTTGCTATTGTGAATAGTGCTGCAATAAACATGCACATGCAGTATCTTTTTTGCAGAGTGATTTGAGTTCCTCTGGATATATTCCCAGTAGGTAGATTTCTGGGTGTTGGGTTATATGGAAGGTCAATGTCTAGTTCTATTAGAACTCACCACACTGTTTTCCAAAGGGGCTACACTACTTTGCATTCCCACCAGCAGTGTAGAAGCATTCCTTTTACTCTTAATCCTTGTCAGCATCTTTTTTTGTTTGTTTGTTTTATTAATGATGGCCATTCTTACTGGGGTTAGGTGATATTGGAATGTGAATTTGATTTGCATTTCTCTGATGATTAATGAGGCTGAGCATTTTTTCATGTGTCTGTTGGCTGCCCATATGTCTTCTTTTTAATAGTGTCTATTCATGTCTTTTGCCCTTTTATTCTTTCCAATTTTTTTAATTTAAAAATTTTTTTAATTATCTAAAAGATTTGGGTTACAATTCAGGGTATGGTATACAAATATCCTTTATGCCAGTTACCCTTGTTGATGAGCTGTGCCCCTCCCTCGCCTGACAGTTTCCCTAAACTGCCAATCTAACCCCACCTCCCCTGTCAGTTTCCCACTACTGCAAATCCTCTCTCATATATTATAATAATTGGTCAAGGTCCGCTTATGAGTGAGAACATATAAGGTACTCTGTTCTTTTTTTCTGTGATAGATCACTGAGTATCATAGACTCTAAATCCATCCAAGTTGCTGCAAAGTTCATGTTTGTCCTTCTTTATGACTGTGTAATATTCCATTGTATATATGTACCACGTTTTTAATCCAGTTCAGCTTCAATGGGCAACATGGTTGATTTCTCTTATTTGCTATTATGCATAGAGCTGTAGCAATCATACGTATGCAGTATCTTTTTTTGGTAGAATGATTTGAGTTTCTCTGGGTATATTTTCAATAGGGGGTTGCTGGATCATATGGAAGGTCAATTTCTAGTTCTTTCAGAAATCGTCACACTCTCTTCCAAAGATGTTGCACTAGTTTGCATTCCCACCAGCAGTCTAGAAGCGTTCCTTTTTCTCTTCATCCTTGCCAGGATCTGTTGTTTGCTTTATTAATGATGGCCATCCTTACTGGGGATAGGTGGTATCTCAATGTGGTTTTGATTTGCATGTTCTTTGATAATGATTGAGGCTGAGCACTTTTTCATGTGTTTGTTGGCTGCCTGTATATCTTCTTTTAAGAAGTGTCTATTCATGTCTTTTGCCTACTTTTTAGTGGGGCTGTTTGTTTTTTTCCTTTTGGCAAATTGTAGTTCCTTGTAGATCCTGGATGTTAGACCTTTGTCAGATATACAGTTGGCAAATGTTTTTATCCCATTCTGTGGGCTGTCTCCCAGTTCTCTTGAAGGTGTCTTTTGCTTTGCTGAAGCTTTTCAGTTTGGTGAGGTTCCTCTTGTCTATCTTTCATGGGATGGGCACTTGGGTTTTGGTCAGGAAGTAGTTGCCAGTTCCAATATTCTAAGGTTCTTATAGTATGAGGGTGTATGTTTAGGTCTTTGATCCTTTTAGAGTTGATTTTTTGTGTATGGTGATATGTAGGGGCCCTGTTTTAATCTTATGCTTGTGGTCAGCCAGTTTTCCCAGCACCATTTACTGAAGAAGTTCTCCTCTACCCAGTGGTTGGTGGTGGTGCATGAGTATGGAATTTTTTTTTTCATTTGTTTGTGTCTTCTAGGATTTCTTTGAGCACTGTTTTGTAGTTTTCAGTTTAAAGGACTTACACTTCTCTGGTTAGGAAGAAGTTGGGGTAATTCATTTTGTTTTTGTTTTGTTTTTGCTTTATGTTCTGTGGCTATTGTGAATAGGATTGTGCTTATTTGTTTCTCTGCCTGCTTGTTGGTGGTATATAAGAGTGCAACTGTCTCTTGCACATTTATATTGTACCCTAAGACTTTGCTAAAGTCCTTTATCAGTGAAAGCAGATTTTTGACAGAATCTCTAGGGGTTTTAGGTATAGGATTATTTCATCAGCAAAAAGGGATAACTTAATTTCCTCTTTTCCTATCTGGATACCCCTGATTTTCTTCTATTGTCTAATTGCTCTAGCTAGGACTTCCAACAAAAAGTTGAACAAGAGGGCTGAGAATGGGCAGCCTTGTCTTTTTCCAGTTTTCAGGGGTGTTGTTTCCAGTTTCTGTCAGTTTAGCAATATGCTGGCTGTCGGTTTATCATAGATGGTGGATACTCTTTTGAGGTATGTATTTTCTATGCCTAGGTTTTAGAGGGTTTTTATAAGGAATGCTGAATTTTATCAAAAGCTTGTTGTGCATCTAATGATATAATCATGTGGTTCCTGTTTTTACATCTGTTGAAGTATTTAATTGCATTTATGATCTTACTGATATTGAACCAGCCCTGCATCTGGGGATGAAGCTTACTTGGTCATGGTGGATGATTTTTGAAATGTGTTGTTGGATCCAATTTGTTAGCACCGTGTTGAGAATTTTTGTATCAATGTTCATTAGGAATATTGGCCTGTAGTTCTCTTTTTTGTTGGATTTTTCCTTGGTTTGGGTATCAGTGTAATGTTAGCTTTGCAAAATGATTTGGGGAGAATTCCGTCTTTCTCAATTGCCTAGTATGCTTGGAATAGGATTGGTAGCAACTTCTCTTGGTATGTTTTGTAGAATTCCACTGGAAATTCATCTGGTCCAGGGCTTTTTTTCTTTTCTTTTTTTTTTCTTTTTTTGTAGGTAGTGTTCTCATGATAAAGTCAATTTCCTGGGTTGTTACTGGTCTGTTTACTGTCTCTGTGTCTTCCTTTTTCAAACTTTGGAGGTTGTATAATGTCAGAAAGTCCTCCATTTCATTTAGGTTATCAAGTTTGCTTTCATACAGGTGTGCATAGTAATCTCTGATAATCGTTTGTATTTCTTTTGGGCCAGTTTGATTTGATCATTTGCAGTTCTGATTGTCTGATTCAGGCTTTTTCTTTTTTTCTTCATAATTCTGGCTCATAGTCCATCAATCTTGTTTATTCTTTCAAAAAACTAGCTTTTTATCTTGTTGATTTTTTCTATGACTTTTTGTCTTATATATCCCATATTTGTGCTTTTACTTTGGTAATCTGAATTCTTCTGCTGTAATTAGGGTTTTTGTGGTCTTGTTTTTCCAACTTCCTTAGGCGATCTTTTTAGGCTGTTAACTTGTGATCTTTCCATTTTCTTGCTGTGTGTTTGCAGAGACATAAATTCCCCTGTTAGAACTGACTTCGTGAAATCAAGAAGTTTTTGTAGGATGTTTCTTTATTTTCATTTGTTTCCAGGAGTCTTTTAATTTCTGTTTTGACTTCTGTGCTGACCTAGCAGTCATTCATCATCATGCTGTTTAGTGCCCATATCTTTGTGGTTTGGGGAGGAATTTTGTTGGTGTTGACATTTGTTTTCATTTCACTGTGGTCTGAGAAGGTGCATGGTAGTATTTCAGTTTTATGAAATTTGTTTTTGCTTGATTTATGGCCAAGGATGTAATCAATCTTGTAGCATGTTTCATGTGTTAATGAGTAGTATGTATATTCTGTGTTTGTTGGATGGAGTATTCTGTAAGTATCTATTAAGTCCATTTGTTTGAGTGTCAAATTGAGGTTCTGGATCTCTTTGCTGATTTTTTTGCCTTGGTGGTCTATCTAGGGTTGTTTGTGGGGTATTTAAGTTCGCAGCTATGATAATGTTAGATTCAATATCTTTTTTTAGTTTGCTTAGTAGTTGCTTTATAAATACTGGTGCTCTTGTGTTGGGTGCATATATGTTTAGGATGGATATGTCTTGTTGATGGATTGAACCTATTATCATCAAGTAGTGTCCTTCCATATTTTCCTAATTGTTGAAGGCTTAAAGGTTGATATGTCTGATATTAAGATAGCAACTCCTGAATTCTTTTCTGATCCATTTGCCTGAAAACTTGTTGCCCATCTTCTAACTTTGAGACTGTGTGCATTCCTTGTGATGAGAGCAGATTCCTTTATGCAGCAAATTATTGGGTCATGGTTTTTTATCCAGTTTGCCATTCTGTGTCTTTTCAGTGGTGCATTTAGTCCATTCACATTCGGGCTGATTATTGAAATGTGACTGTTTATCCCCATTGTGAGGTTCTTATAAAAATCTTCCTTTCTTGTTCATTTTCTTTTAACTTTTGGGTTGATGTATCTGCATGTTTTGAAGTTTGCAGTTGTGATGTGTTCTCTGTTAATTCTGGGTTCTGTTGTTGTCTTGCTAAGTGTGTGGTCATTCTTTTTTTTCTTTCTTTTGTAATTAATACCCTTTTAAGCAAATGCTGTAGGGCTTCTGTGGAAGCTGCATAATCTCTTAGGGATTGGAGGTCTGGGTAGGACTTTAATACTCCATCACTGGTGAAATTGAGCTTGGCTTGGTAGGAAATTCTTGGTTGAAATTGTTCATCTTGAGGACTTTGAATATTGGACTCTAGTCCCTTCTAGTTTGTAGTGTTTCTGCCAATAGGTCTGCTGCTCTTTTGATTGTTTTTCCCTGGTAAGTAGTCTAACCTTTCTCTATTGCTGACTTTTGAATTTTTTCTTTTGTGTTTATTTTGTATATGCAAATTACTATGTGCCTAGGGACTGATCCTTTCATTAGATTTCTTGTGAGGGTTCTCTGTATTTCTTGTGTTTGACTGGTCACATCTCTGGTGAGATGGAAAATGTTTTCTTGGATCATCTCCTGGAATATTTGCTCCATGGTGTTCTCCATTTCCCTTTCTTCTTCTGGGATACCAATCAGGCATAGGTTCAGCCTCTTGATATAATTGTACATCTCTTTCAGACTGTGTTCTTTCTTTCTGATTTTTCTTTCTATGCTTTTTATAGATCAGGTTGATTCCATGCTTTGGTCTTCAAGTTCTGAGATTCATTCTTCTGCTAGATTAATTCTGCTTCCCATGCTTTTCATCTTGTCATTTATTTCCTGAATGAAATTTTCTATAGGCAAATCTCTGTTACAAGTTCTTTCAACATTGTATCTTGTCTTTCTTGAGTCTTATTCACTCTTTCCATCCATTCCCTAATTCCTGTTGTATTCTAGGACCAGTCATTAGTGATTTCTATTGTTTGGACTCTAAGGTCTGATTTTTCAGGCATTTTCCCATTGTAACCCTAGGATTTGCCTGTGTTCTTTCATTGCTTTTTCCTCATGTGGACAGGTCTCTTTCTTTTCTCTTTAGTTCCATTAATCAGTAGCAGTGGGAGAGGCTTTCACTTCTGATGTTTTCTCAGCACTCTGTTCTTCCCTTATCAGGGCTCTGAAGTTGTTCTATTTTGAAACAGGGCTGTGGGTGAGAAACTTAGCAGTCTCTTGTAGTTTTGAGAGACAAGTAAGATGGAGGATGAGGAGCTAAGATTCAGAAACTACTTGCAAATTACAATGTTAAATGACTGTAGTATGGGTTCCCTGAGACCCACTCCCCACTACCATTCTATATGATGATGCAATGCATATATGTGTGTACCCCCGGAGACCAAGATGCAGTAGGAGCAATGAAGTGAACAGAGAAAAGGAAAATGAAATAAGACAGACAAAAGTAAAAATGAAATACAAAATTTTTAAAAGATCAACAAGAGAAGAAACCAAAACAAAAGCAATTAGGAGCACACACCATGCAAATACTTGTGCGCACACAAACACACTAAAACAAACTGGAGTAACAAAGCAAAACAAAATGTAAAACAAACAAACAAAAAAAACAGGAAAACCAAACACACATATACATGCCAAATGCAAAATGAAAGGAGAATAAAAAGATTTTTTAAATAAAAAGAAAAAAAGGAATTCAAATTGAAACCTCACGCGTGTATTCACACACAACTTAATCTAAAAAAAAAGAACAAAAAAGCAAAAATAACAAACAAAAACTCCTGAAAGATGAACATTCAATCCTTCATGTACACACATAAACAGGAAACAAAAAAACCAAAGAAGAAAGAAAGAAAAAGAAGAAGAAAGAAAAAAGGGGGGTCGAGGGTGTTGCAGGTCGGACCCTCACACACATTCATGCACAAACTAAAATTATTTAAAAATCAAAAAACAAATAAACAGATTACAAAAAATTCTGCCCTCTTGTGGCAAGTTCCATAATTGTTTCTCTGAGATGTGCCTCTACTGCTTCCTGCAGAGCTTTGGCCTCATTCACAATCTCCCCGGTGTCTGGCCCAGGGAAGGAAGAGGGGGGAGTGGGGTAATTGGGACTTTTGTCCTCCCCTCCCACTCTAGTATAGTCAGGGTATCCCTCCAGTGGAGAGGTTTGGGATTGTCTCTTCCCCAGTTGCTGCCTCAGCTAGGCTTATCCTGGAGTAGAGTCCTTCTAGTGCAGCTGACGTCCAGGATCTGCCTGGATTCATCTCTTGTAGTCATGCACTAGCTGTGTGAATCTGATATTCAGAAGATTGCTGGGGAAGAGGGGTTGGATCAGCCCCAGACTCACCACTGATCTCTTCGGTGGTCTTCCCTGTTCTTTTCTGGTCACACTCTTTGTCATGTGACTGAATCAGGTTGGGGAGTGGGGCGCCTAAGACTCAACACTCATCCTGTCTTTCCAGAGTTTGTGCTTTCAGGATATTCCCTCTAGGTCATGACCAACCCCTGAGTAGTTAATCTGTCTGTCACAGAGATTAGTTTGGTACAGTTGTTCTGTGATGAGCAAGTGGGAGCACTTTCTTGCTGTTTTCAAGATGGTGGCAGGCTGCCTCTTTCATCTTCTGCAGTGGGGCACTGCCTCTGGGTTCTCTCAATGTGTTCCATCTGTAGCATTTGCTGCCAATGTCTGACCAGGTGCTGTGGTGGTAAGACAGAGTCTGGAGCCAGCAGTCACTCTCAGCAGCTTCTTCCTGAGAAGAGCTTTACTGATTTTTTTTAATGGCACGTGGCTTCTGTGCTCTGGGAAGTGCTAGGGATCAAGCAGAGCAGCTACAGCACAAGCTGCTTCACCAGACAAGCCCTGGTCACTTGCTCCCAAGTGTCTACTCAGTCAGCCACTCACACACCACCTTAGTCACTGACATGTACGCAAAAGTTTCAATACACTCACTCATTCACACTAGGACTTCTTTAGTCCAACTGTTGCCACCACCTTCCTAAGAATTCCTATGCCATTTTAAAAAACGCATTGGTTAAGCTAAAATTATCTTTTCAGGTAAAGTGGGGACCAAAGGGAGGCCAAACTTTACCTGTATAATATTCATTTCCATACCTAATCCTGAATTGTATCCCACATCTTTAAAATAATATATATGAGTTTGAGAAATCCACTGGTAATAAAATTTGATCTGAAGACCTAAAAGGGAAACATACTTATATAAATTTCTCAATATTCTTTATGGGTTTTTTTAGTTTTATATAAATTGATGTAAATATATCAGGACTTCATACATTTCCTGGAATATTCATTTAATGAATATTTGAAATCAAATAGTTGTTTGTTATATATGACATTCACTTCATTTTTTCTTGTTGATGTTGTTCTTGTTTCTGTTAAATATGAGAATATCTACTGAAAAGTAGATCAGCTAGATGGAGATTCCAGGCTTGAGAGATTCAGGATCCAATTTACCAGCCCACAGTTTACTCTACAGGTCTATTTGAAAAACCCTTTGGAGGCTTAGCTGGGGATATGTGGTGTCTTGAGGTGAAGACCTCACCCTCTAAACCCTCTAGTTAAAACGTGGGAAACAAGGAAAAGAAAAATAGCTGTTTTTTGTTGCTGTTGTTTTGTTTTTTGGAAATTAAATAAAATGGCAGATACTTGGAACAGGACAAGTAAAGAGGTTCCAGTCCCAACCCTAGGTCACACAATCCCATCTAGAAACATGAAAAGAGGAAGAATGTCAACCAGCAGGAGGGTTCATAAGAAAGAAGCACAAAGAAAGGGGATTGTTAGAGAAGAAGGAAGTGTTCTGGTGGGCTTGCAGGAGAATCCTTTGCCCCAACAGGTAAATCCCACCACGAGAAGGAAAGTTCAGACTCTGGAAGTCTGGTGGCGATCACACCTGCAGCATCTGTTCAACTTCCCTGACTTGCAGCTCCCAAAGCAACCCATGGATGTCTTGGTTTCCTAGGAGACCTGCCAGTGTGAAGATGATGCACTAGTCAGGTTAAAAGGAATGTTCAGTCCAGCTGACAACTATACTTCTTCCTGGTAATTAATAAATATGCATGCTGGGCTTGTCTATCCATGTCTTTGTACATTTGTTAGCAAGATTTTGCATCACCAAGTCAAGCCATCCAGGACAATGTTAGATGAAACTTCTGAATTCAGCCCGAATCTGTGGGTCAGACTTTAAACGTGCTGAACACACCAATATCATGTGAACCTGTGGGGTCTCCTCATTTGTGCATTCCTTCACTTAATAAAAATTTACTGAGCAACATGCTGAGGATTATCAGGAAAGATAAGCAACCTGTCCTTGCCATGCACATTCCCATCAACATTTTATGAAGACCCCTTTTAGACCAGGGTTTCAGTTCTCAACCCTGCTCATCCATCTGAATCTCCTATTGAGTTGTTTTTTAAAATAAAAATGATACTCATTTGGAAGATAGGGTCCAGGCAACTATGAATTTAAAGGCTCTGCTGCTGATCTGATGAATGGCCAGGATTGTGAGCAACTCATGGGGTTGCCCATTTGGTCACTTAGACCAAAATCTCACTTAGCCTGGACTGTCTATACAGATCCAGGGATGCTTAGGAGAGATTTTAATAATGAACCCTAAGGTGTCATTTTGACACAGTAGAATGCAAAGGGGGAACATGACCACACACTCTACATCTGGTGCCCTGATGACAAACCTCCTTTGGGTATAATGTGGACTCACCTTCAGGAGCACACCACTGACCACATCATTGCCCTGTTCAACAATCAGTATACATGATCTATTCTGATAAGTGTTCTAGAGAAACTTATGATACAAAAACAGATGTAGGTCCCAGGAGAAACCACTGCTGTTTGTCTTATTAACTTTTAGACCTCCCCTGTGTCCACATAAGCATATGTGAATACACATTGAGAATGCCAGGATCAAACTACACATGCTGTTTCATATCACATAATATTTCATGGAAAGATTTCCACTTAAATATATAAAGATATACTGTATCATTTTATTACCTAAACAGTATTTCATAATACCAATAGCCTATAATTGATTTAACCAGTATGATGCAGTGAACAAGAGCAGGGTCTTTTGAATCTCAGTCCAAGGTTTGAACATCAGCTCTGCCATGTGTTAGCTGTGTGACCTTGAAAGTTCATTAGCTCATCCTTCTTGCAGTTTCCTGGGAATAATAATGGCATCACCATACTAGGATTTGTAACTTACACTCTGAAGTCTCATTGCACATTAGTTTTTAAGGTACTAGCACAGATGAAATGCATTCTGCCTCACTTCCCTGTGACAAATGCTGTGGCAATAAGAAGAGCAAGGAGGAGCGAGAAGAGAGGAGAGAAGAGAGCACCAAAAGGAGGGGACAGTTTTAAATGGGTAGAGAAAGGTCAAGGTAGACTCCAATTAGGAGATTACATTTGTGTAAAGACCTGTAGAGGGTCAGGAAATGAGGCATGTAGATACTTGGAGGAAGAGAATTCCAGGCAGAAGCAAAGTCCCGGAGGCAGAATCAAGCCTGGCAGGTTGAAGGAGTAGCAAAAAGCCTCAGTTCCCTAAAGGAATTTAAGCGCTGTGGCATCTGGTTAGATGGTGCAGGGCCTTACAGTCAAAGTGGGAGCTGTAGCAGAAGTACTAAGCTGAGGAGTGACATGATATCACTTACATTGTGCAAAGATAGACCTAAGAGATTAATAACCACCAAGAAGATTGTGAGGCTACTGCAACAGTGCAAGAGAGTTATGGTGGCTACTCTGGACCAGGGGACGGTAGAAGCAGTCTATATAATAAAAATCAGAGTATGAATATATAATAAAATGCAATAAAAATCAGAATATGAATATATACATTGAATGGAAATATGTTAGATGTTAGTATTCACTAAAATATAAGGAGGGAGAAAAAGAATGAAGTTGATAACACCAAGGTTTGCTTTAAAACGGAGTAAAAAATGAGACAGTACTGGAGGGGAAATAAATTAATTGGACATTTTAAAGTTTTGATGGTAATAAAAAAATTCCAATAAAGATGAATAGACGAGACAATGCAGAGAACTCATAGGGTGATGTCACTGAGTCAGCATGTACAGGTAGAAGATCGTCCCATTAGAGCATCAGAGTTAAAGGAAAAAGAACTGGTTACAGTGACAAGGGAAAAGGCAGAATGTATGGGATCCAATCAGGGAGGGGTAAATTGGGTGATGGAGCTGTGTAAGTTCTTCTGGCTGTTGCCTTGGTGTCTCTGTAAGAATAAAAGTCCCCTCTTTAAATGATAGGGAAGAGAGATTGGAGATCAAGGAAAGATGGAAAGACCAGCTGTAGTGACCAGGAAAGTGGTAGAGTGAAGGGACAAGTGACACCTAGGAAGCTCACAGCTCAAATGGTAGACCCAAAAAGGTCATGAATGTAGTGGGTTTGGCCAGCATTGTGCTGTTTTTTCCAGCATCATTGGGAGGGAAATGTGGCCAGCCCTCAAGTACACCTAGACCTAGAAGCCCAGTCACCTTTCCAACATGCTCTTCGTCTCCAGTCTCTGAGACTCTGCCTCATTCTTGTGCAAACCTGCAGCAAACCTGTGAAACCTGTTGCCCTGCTTCTCAAGCCCATGTGGGGGAAGTGTGGATGCCAGGTAACCTCACTTGTGCATCTTCACCCCCAGGCACCCAAAGAGTGATGACCTTCCCTTTTTCTCTTTTACCAAATCCCCAACTGATGACTCTGACATGGCTTAAATCAGATGAACAGCCTAGACCAGTCAACTATGGCCCAAAAAACACAAGAGTGCAGTGGGGAAGGTGTTAAAATATAGTTCAGGCATTAATGAGAAAATGAGGGTGAGGATTAGAGAGGGGTGTTGATAGTGAGGGACAGGTACTTAGAGGGAAAGACAGGAACGAATGAATGAAAGGAGGATAAAATATGAGAAGCCTTATGAAAGATAATCTAATGGAATATGGAAACTGGTTGCATGTCTGGGATAAAGGAAAACAAGGAGTCAGAATGAAGGAAATGATGATCCCTTGCTGGTCCAACTCATGCCTTCTCCACTTCCATTCAAGAGAACTTCTGTGAGGAATTCGACAGCTTTGGATTTTAATTCTCCATCTGTACAATATGTGCTGCTTTACAGAATTTTTGAAGATTGAAATGAGGGACTTATGTAAAGCCTACTGAATGATATTATAAGTAATAACACAGCACCAGGCATGATGGGTCACACCTGTAATTCCAGCACTTTAAGAGACTGATGTGGGAGAATTGTTTGAACTCAGGAGTTTGAGACCAGCTTGGGCAACATAATGAGGCCCGTCTCTACAAAAATTTTTAAAAATAAGTCAGGTGTGGTGGTGTGAACCTGCAGTCCCAGTTACTCTGGAGGACGAAGAAGATGATTGCCTGAGCCCAGGAAGTGAATGCTGCAGTGAACTGTGGCTGTGCCACTGCATTCCAGCCTGGGTGACAAAGTGAGATCCCATTTTAGTGATGATGATGATGTTGATGATGATGATACAAAGAGGAGTGGCTTGAGAATGAGAGTGCTGATATTCATGACTCACCTTACATAGGAGGGAACTTGGAGAAGACTTGAGAGAAAAGCATCTCCTCTCTCCAAATCTCTTCTGCACCACAGGGAGGTCAGTGTTCCTAATTCCAGTCTTCCACCTTTTCATTTAAGGGGTAGTTTCTCTTTCAACCTCCAGCCGTTTCATCACCAATTAGCTCAACCTGACTTGAGGCCCCTGAATTGAAGGCAGGATTCTTGGAAGAGGAACAACAGGAGGGCATTCCCTCCTGAGAACTCTAGGACCCCACAAGTCGTGACCCTGGGGTAGAGAGCTCAGATGTGGAACGTAGAATCATCCAGTGTTGAATTTAAGGCTTTGTTCTGCCACCAACTAGTTTGATATACGGTCACTTAACTGCCAAATGAGTACAGTCATATCCAACCCAGTGTGTTTTTCTAAGAATTACAAGAAATAATATTAGCAAACTGGAACAAAAGCTGATTTATTTTACGATCAGAAATCCTGGTCTTCTCCTTGTTTGTTCATTTAATTGTTTCTGCTTATGGTGTAGTGGGAATAGCCAATAGGAGGTGACACCTTACACTGCTCCAGCACCGAAGGGCACTGATGCCCAGTCATGACCAGGAGCCTAAGACTTTGTTGAGATGTTGTTCCTTTTTCCCTCCACTTTCTGCTCAAGTTAGGACAGAAATCAAGAGATCCAGGAATCCAGGCCTCGGAGAAGCCACTGCAACATGTGGTACTAGAATCAGCCCATCTGAGATTCAAAAGCCAGCACCCTTCTCTGGAATCCCTAGGTTACTCTGGCAGGAGGACACAGGACCAATCCAGGAGCCTTTGTGTTATCTAAGGAGTAGTGACAGGTCTGAAGTGGCAGAGACCATTTCCAAGCCTATGGGGTCCAGACAGGCTCTTTGTAACAGGAGGTGTAGGAGGAGGCTTTAGGCAAGATGGTAGGATTCAATAGTCTAGGGTGGGAGTGAAAAACTTGCAGGGGAAACTGACATTCCAGACAGAAAGATGTGAGTGAGCAAAGTGGACTCCAACCGAGGGCTTAAGACCAGCATGGCTGAAGAGGCTGAGAGTCAGTAGAAGTAGCTGAGGAGGGTCAGAGAGGGCTGTGTTAGACCTTCCACAGGCTTCACCCATCAGAGCCCACAGAGACCCCACCATGGGCTGGGAGGATAATGCACTTAATTCCTACCACCAGGTGTCTATTAGAGGCCAGGGAAGAGCTGAGGCAGCTTACCTCGAAGACAACCTCTGACTTTGCTTCTCCAGGTATACTCCAGGAAATGGAAGGCTGGGAAGGACCTGAGATAAATAAATTTTCAAGCTGGGCTTGGTGGCTCAGCCTGTAATCCCGCGCATTTGGGAGGCTGAGGTGAGTGGATTGCCTGAGCCCGTGGGTGCGAGACCCACCTGGGCAACTTGGCGAGACCTCATCTCTACAATAAATCAAAATAAGCCGGGCATGGTAGCGCCCGCCTGTAGTTCCAGCTACTTGGAAGGCTGAGGCGGAAGGATCGCTGAACCCAAGCAGGTCGAGGCTGCGATGGCTGGGAGCGGCCACTGCACTCCAGTCTGGGTGACAGAGTGAGACTCTAACTGAAAAAAAATTTTTTTCAGCCCACTCCCTGGAAGACAGGTTCATGGAGGAGGCTCTGGTTAGCACAAGTAGCAGAGAAGGAGGGCTCCAACCCAGGTGTGTGATGTGCACTAGGCACTCTCACTAGACACACTGCGGACTCCATGGGAGCCCTGCAAATGGATTGCAAAGAAAGCCTCGGAGCAGTCCCATGTGGCCTTCCACAACTCATGCTGTTCCCCAACTCAGCTACCACAAGCCAGGCCCCAACTGACCCCTAAGGGGCATCATCAGTCCCCATGCAAAGGTTGGTATTCGCAAAAAGACTCACAGCAGGGACATAGCAGAGATGATGAGGACTTGTCACATTCAGACAGGCAGGGTGCCTTAGGGACGACTTCTGGAGGAGACAGATAAGAAGACATGACAATGACAGATAAGGAGCCCTCACCTGGAGGCATGAGGATCCTGATTGTGAGGGTGTCCTAGGGAGGAAAGCAGAGGAAGTGACAGGGTCACCTGTGCCCAGGCTGCTGCAGCCACAAACTCAGGGTAACATAGTACAGCGACAGCTGGAGTTGAAAGAGACAAGAGGCAGACAAGTGTCTGCAGGCATCAGGTCAGAGTGCAGGTGTCCCGGGGCTGCTAGTCTCTCCTGCTTCCTCCAATTACATGATCTTCATGGTCCAAGCTGGGTTTTGGACGTTACTGCAGACAGTAGCAAGAGGTTTCTTTTCTTCTAGATGTTGTTCCCCAATACCCTGGAATGACAGAGGGTTACTGGAGCAGCTGGAAGGTAGAGTGGTAGCCTGTCTCACAATATACAATACAATTCTTTTACAGTTTACATCTCAACTTTACCTATGGACTATTTGTCATGCCAAAATGTTATTTTCATGAAGTCAAATATAACAGTTTGTTTGGATTATTTGCTTTATATCTTGCTTAAAAAGATAGCCCCACTTGAAAAGTAGCTTTTTAATTCTCCCTTATTTTGTTTAGTACAAGTATGTTTTCAATTTTTATGTTTTACTATAAACTTATTTTGGAGTCAGTGAGGTGATATAATTGGACAGTGTAACAGAGTGGTCCAGGGATTGACTTTAGAGTCAGTGAGTCCCTCATTTGCTGGCTGTGTGAACATGAACAGTTATTTATCCTCTCTGTCTTCAGCTCTCGTCTGTGAAATGGAAATAATACCAATGTTTACCTCATGGAATCATTCTTTTGATTTAAATAGAAAAATTTTTCTGCACAGTTTTCAGCAATTTTTTAATTAATATTGGCTATTGTAATTGTCATGATGACTATTACTTGACCATGCACAACTAGGATCAGAACCATATGTTCCTAGTCCCTAGGCTGATGTTCTTTCCTTCCCAGCAGCTTCCCATCAGGGGTTCCCTCCTGGGTACAAAGACAGGTTCCAGGGAGTCAGGCTTCTTTGGTTTCTATCCCACAGATGGTTCTTTTTAGTTTGTCTGCTTACCCCTTTCTTTACTGGGTTGCTATGTAATATAAAATAATTATAAATTACATTGGGACAAAACAGTTTCACAGGCTATGGAACTGCTTCAAGTAGAAGTTGAAAGTGTGTTCCCTCTCAAAGGAGAGCATGGTAGATGATGTGCAACATCCAGATATCCACCTGTGCACTTACAGGTAACACAGACCCCTGAGCACGGGGCAGCTATGTGAAAACTCACTTCAACACTTCTGATTCTCCCTTTGAACTGATTGTGACATTCTGCTGGTTTCTTCATTGATTAATGAGTGAAATAAGAGTATCCTTTAACACCTCAGTCAGTCATTCCATTCAGAGTTAATTACTTGTTTAGATATACAATCTTTTTTTTAAAATTTCCAGACGTGGTGGCTCACTCCTGTAATCCCGGCACTTTGGGAGGCCCAGGCAGGAGGACTACTTGAGTCCAGGAGTTCGAGGGCAGCAAAGCAAGACTTCATCACTACAGAAATAAACAAAAAAGTAATTAAGTACACAATTTTGGTACAATAATGGATTTAAAGCATAAGAGCTTTGAAAAAGTGGAACTCCACTCTCACCCCTCCTGTTTAATATAGTTTTGGGAGTCCTAACTAAAGCAATCAGAGAAGAGAAAGTGATCAGGGATATCCAAATAAGAAAGGAGGAAGTCAAGTTATCTCTCTTTGCAGACGACATGATTGTATACCTTGAAACCCCAAGAGAATCTGTCAAAAACCTCCTTGCATTGATAAAGGACTTTGGCAAAGTCTAAGGGTATAAAATAAATGTACAAAAGACAATCGCACTTCTATACACCAATAATAAAAAGAAACCCAAATATAAAACACAATTCCATTCACAATAACCACACAAGAAAATGAAATACCTTGGTATCCTCCTAACTAAAGATGTGAAAGACCTTTACAATGAAGACTACAAAACACTGCTCAAAGAGATCAAAGATGACACAAACAAGTGGAAAAACATCCCATGCTCGTGGACTGGAAGAATCAACATTGTTAAGTTGTCCATCCTACCGAAGACAATCTACAGATTTAACGCAATACCCATCAAATTACCAGCAATATTCTTCTCAGATCTAGAAAAAACAATACAGGAATTCATATGGAAACATAAATGACCAAGAATATCCAGAACAATCTTCAGCAAAAAAAAAAAAAAAAAAAAGCAAGAGGTATCACACTTCCAGACTTTAAACTTTATCATAAAGCTACTATAATCAAAACAGCCTGGTATTGGTACAAGAACAGGCATATACACCAATGGAATAGAATTGAGATTCCAGAAACAAAACCTTAATTTCTCAACCAACTCATCTTCAACAAAGCCTCCACCACCTACCACTGGTGAGACAGGAACCTACTCAATAAATGGTACTGAGAAAACTGTCTGACCACATGCATTGATTCAAACAGGACCCCATCTATCCCCATACACAAAAATTAGCTCTACATGGATCACAGACCTAAATGTAAAACCTCAAATCATAAGAACCTTAGAAAATGCAGGAGATACCCTTATAGAAGTTGGAACTGGCAACCACCAATTCGTGAGCAAAACATGAAATGCATAGGCCATAAGAGATAAGATAGACAAGTGGGACCTCATTAAACTGACAAGCTTCTGCAAAGCCAGAAAAACCATAAAGAATGCAAAGAGGCAGTCCTCAGACTGGGAAAAATATTTGCCAACTCCACGTCTGACAAAGGTCTAACATCAAGGATCTACAAAGAACTTAAACATACTGAAAAGGAAAAAAACAAACAGCCCCATTACAAAGGGGGCAAAAGATATGAATAGACAGTTCTCAAAAGAAGACATATGAGCAGCCAACAGATACATGAAAAAATGTTTAGCCTCACTAGTCATCAAGGAGATGCAAAATAAAACTACATTGAGACACTACTTAACTCCAGTCAGAATGGCCATCATCAATAACTCAAGAAATAACAGATGCTGGAGAGGATTAGGTGAAAAGGGGATACATCTACACTGCTGGTGAGAGTATAAACTAGTACAGCCTCTGTGGAAATCAGTGTGGCAATTCCTAAAAACTCTAAAACTTGGCTTTCCATATGACCCCGCAATCCCCCTACTGGGAAGATACCCAGAAGAACTCAAATCACTCTATGACAAAGATACCTGCACATGTATGTTTATTGCAGCATTGTTCACAATAGCGAGGTTATGGAACCAACCACGCTGCCCAACAAAAGAGAACTCGATTAAAAAAAAAAAAGTGGTACATATACACAATGGAATATTATGCATCCATAAAGAAGAACAAAATCATGAACTTCACAGCAACCTGGATGGAATTAGAGTTTATAATACTGAGTGATCTGTCACAGAAACAAAGATCTGAGTATCATATGTTCTCACTCATAAATGGACCTTGAACAACTAAGAAAAGAATTGACAGTGGTGGAAAACTATGGGGTGAGGGCAGAAACTGGGATTAATGGTAGTCGATATCTACCTGGGGAAGGAGGGAGTAAACCTCATCATCAAAGGTACGTTCACAATGAATATTTGTATACCTAACCCTTAACTGTACCCCACAATTTTTTTTGTACGGTAAAAAGACGTTATTCTTTATAAATAAAAGGTTCCTTTGCATTAGTACTCACATTAGAAAAATATAGGCTGCTTTTAAGAGACCTTCTTTGGACTCCTTTTCACTATGAGGGCTCTGTTTCCAAGGTGAAGAACGACTCCATGGTTTCAAAAGGAACTCCCGGTGGGGCCATCTGCAGGGCAGACCCCTCTGATATGACAATATCCTCCTCCTGAGACACAACTGTACCTGGATAGGACAAGATAAGCCCATCGGAAGTCCGAATAAAAATCTGCTCCTGTCCCTGAGACAATAACTCATGGCACCCATTGGCAATTTCAAAAGCCATGGCTTCACCCACAGCCACCACGCTCTCTAGTTCTCTCTGGCCAGCATGCACCTCCATCCCACAGGGAAACTGGCTCAAGCTCCCCATGTGGCTTCTGGGCCCTCCTTCAGTAGACAGTGATTCATCTGGGCCAGGCTGAGGTCCCAGCTTGGATACAATCCTGCAGGCACAGTTCCCTGGTGTGCTATCCATGGACAAATTCTCAAGCAGAAGAGTAGCAAGGCCTGAAGGCAGCATGTCGTGGGAGCTGGGCTGTTGGCAGCTCGGGTGGGAGTCGCACACAGCAAGGAGGCTTCCTGCCTCTGTGCTTCCAGACCCACCAAGCAGCATGGTCTCTGTTCCTCCTCCACCAGACAGCAAGGTGCTGCAGACACGGGGGCTCCTCAGGCTGTCCCCAGCATCCTGGTATGAAGAGTGTTCTGGAGTGTTCTTCCCGGGGAATGTTGTCACCTGCACATGCGTCAGTCTCCTGGGCTCTCCTAACTGAGGATATAGAACCGGCCGGCTGACGTTCCGACATGAGGCAGCCATACCTGCAGGCCCACTCCTGGCTTCCAAGTTAGCAAATGCCTGGAGCTGCTGGCCTGCACACAGCTCGCTCCCATTGCCACCAGAAGCTGTGGCCATGTGGTTTTCTTCAGAAGGGGCAGAGGTGCGCCCATTTACTAGAGGGACCAAACCTAAGCAGTCAAAAGACAGGAAACATACATGCAGCATCAGGGCCCAGTCACCACATTCGCCATCCCAGACAGGCCTGTCCACATTCCCTTCCTTGCAAAGAAGTCAAGATAGAAATTCTCACTATTGGAACTGGCAGCATTTTTAAAATTAGTCCCTGTTATCTATTCATAAAGATAAATTTTGTATTAAAATGTGTTCTGAGCCATTTAGCAGTGTGATTTTGAACCAATACTGCATGAATGATGGGTGGTTCCTCATCAGATCCGGAAACCACCCACGAGGCCTTTCCAGCACTTTTCCAGCACTGGTGTCTACCCATCCCAACAGCCCTACCTACACTCAGGCCCCATGATTCACAACAACCTCCCTCTGGCGATTCTGACACACACCCCCAATTAAGAATCGTCCTGGGCTGTATTCGTCACAGAGTCTTTAGCACCTGGGACAACACAGGGCACAGAGCAGATACTTAAACACTGTCTGGTAAACTGTATTGAAAGGTAGGATTGATCACTTAGCTTCCAGGTATGAATGAAATAAAAGAGGAAATACCAACTAGCTAATTGAGAAAAGCTGTGCTTCAAACAGTGCCGGCAGCTTTCACTGTAGCCACTGAACAGATCTGCCTTCCCCATGGCAGAATGACGGGACGAGGCCTAAAATGGATATTACCTCTTCCACCTGAGGCCCTGAAATCAGGCAAGATGTCAAATGGCCCTGGTATGATGTTAGAAAGGTACTGTATTATTCTCAATATGCCATGTGTCCAAAATGTCGAGTTGATAGGTTCTGGCTACAGCCAGAATGAAAGCCAGAACATATCTTGATTTCAAGTGTTAACTCTCAGCTGGCACCGTACAGCCATGTCTCATGAAAGTCAAATCCTAGAGATGTGTGTTCTGGGGACTGGTCACTGCCCAACCTCCTGGGACCCTGCTGGATGCAATCTGCTCACCACCATGAGGCAGCTCTCCATTTTATCAAGGCTGGAAAATCCCAAAGACCTCAAGACTCCCGGGGAATGAACATGGAACGAAAGAGCACTGGGAGATTGGGTCAAAACTTGAGAAACCAGAGGTTTCTCTTAAACTCAACAACAGGGGCACCCAACCCTGAAAACCAGCATCCCAGGCATATCTGTGCATTCCTACAGGGCCGCCGAGGCACAGGGCACACCCCATGGACAGCGTTTTACCCTCACTGACAGCCAGAGCCTGCAAGGGCCTGGGCTCCTCCCGGCCTCCGCTGTCAACAGCAAGAGATTCAGTGGTGTCTGTGGGCAGAGTTTCTCTTCTGGTCCTCCTCACTGAGGTCAGCCCTTTCTCTGCAGCCTCATTTTCCCTCTTCTTTCTGCCAGCTTCCTCTAGGTGCTCCCCATCCATCTCTATGCTGGGGCTTTCAGGTGGAATGCAGTCTGACTCTATTTTTTTCTTCCTCAGGAATTCTTCTGTGATTCCTAGTGACTCAGCAACCTTATTATTGCTTATTTCCAGGTGCTCCTGAGAGCATGGGCCAGAACTACTGAGGTAATCTTGACACCGTTTCTTAACCATTTTATGCAACTCTTCAAATTCCTCATATACGGCTGGGGAAAAAGGCTTTGCTATTGGACCTTTTTCAACCTTCATCAGAAGAAATTCATACACGGTCATGACCTGCGCCAGCGGAGGGAGCGCCAATTCC
>NW_007064378.1:1434-7338 GCF_000164805.1 Carlito syrichta | reverse complement strand
AGCCTCGAACCCCGGTCGCCCCGCGACGGCGGTTCCGATGTACGTCACCTCACCCCACAATTTTAAAATAAAAATTTTTAAATTGAGGCTCAAAAAAATGGTCCTCATTCCCAGTGGGAGAAAATAGGATAGTTGGACCTGCTTGAGATATTATTCCAGCCTAAAAAGGGAACCTTCCTACCGCATTTCACAGATAAATCTTGTCTACAATGTTTGATTTTCACCTCGACCACATTATTAGAAATATCATCAAGAAATAAACTAGTGTTTTCTGCTAAACAGAAAGGTCTGACTGAGTCTTTGGCTGGTGGCTTCTCAGAGGCACAGCTGAGCAGGCCTTCCTGAGTGCAGTTTGCAGACCACGTTTCCACACACACTGTGGGGATTGAGATGATGTTCTTCAGTAGGCGGTGAGGACATTGGTCCCAGAGACTGATCTCAGGAGACAGATAATTTAGAGGGTCAGATGGAGGAGGCTGTAAGAGGACTATTCCAATCCTCCTTAGGGCATGAAGAAGTGGCCACTGGAACTGCCCAATGTCTCCTGTCTGTAAGTGCCCTAAACAGGCTCAGTGGATGTCAGTCCCTATTGGAACACAGAAATAAGACAGGACAAGATAGGTGCCACAGAGAGGAGGATGAGACAGGTGAATCCTGTCTTGGTGAAGATGCCAAATCCCAGCATGTCACACAAAGGAGCAGACTTGGAGATGATCATCTCAAGTCCCTGTTTTTACAGAGATGAGGGAAAGAAAGGTAGACTTGTCCTTGGGAACACAAGAAAGAGCCAGACCTAGAGCCCAGTTTTCTCTCCCAGCCCAGGGCTTCCCCTACAGGGCATTGCCCATGAGCTCTTCCACCCTCTCCCTCCCCTCCCTGAATCTCAGCACCTCCCTGCACTGCTGTCTGATCCCACCAGAACCCGAGCAGCTGTTGAAGTCTCAGCCTCAACTTCCATCATGCAGGAAAGGGAAAGCAAGTACCTGAAGGGCTTAGCAGAACAGGGACTTCTGTCTAGCTAGAGATTAAACAGCCAGGCTGGCCATACTTCCCACTTCCTGGAAAAGGGAACCAGGGAGACAGGAGGAGGCTCGGCCCTCTGGCTACCAGAGGATCTGCCCAGAAGGAGGATGGTGAGCACAGTTGGGAGGAAGATGAAGGACAATAGAGAAGGAAGACAGCAAGAGCTCTATGATCGGCAAAAGATGCTCATCCTGAAGAATAAAGTAACAAGCCAGGGAGTATGTAGTAGATTACAAGGTGGCAATAAAAATTTATTTAAATAGTATAAAATATAAAACTCTGTGATCAGCCGGGCTCGGTGGCTCAGCCTGTAATCCCGCGCCTTTGGGAGGTTGAGGTGAGTGGATTGCCTGAGCCCGCGGGTTCAAGACCCGCCTGGGCAATGAGACCTCATCTCTACAATAAATCAAAAAATCAGCCGGGCGTGGTAGCGCATGCCTGTAATTCCGGCTACTCGGAAAGCTGAGGCAGAAGGATAGCTGGAGCCCAGCGGGCGAGACTGCGGTGGCCGGGAGCAGCCATTGCATTCAAGTCTGGGTGATCAACATAAAATGTTCTCTTTTCTCTGACATCTTGCCCATCCTCACACTCACAATGAGCATCATGCCCTCTCAGTTCATGCATGACACACACACTCCATATCAGGTGCCCTCTCCACTCCTCATGTCTGTGTGGACCTCACAATGCAAATACCCTTTCTTCACCAGTTCCCTGCCATACACATGGGGTGGGCATTCAGCAAAGGCTGCTGTTATGGTGTGGGGCCCCCCTGACGCAAGGACCACTCTCAGGGGCAGCTGCCTGTGTCTCTGGAATTATAGTGTGAGTCGAGCCACCTTAGGACCACCTTACCTTCCACACTTCCCCTTCCACACACACATCCAGGAAAGGTGAAAGAGCTTAAGGATCATCAGGAAAAATTCCTCATAACCACCTTCACCACCTCTCCACCATTCATCCCTCTCCCCAAGGTCAGAGTGAACTTGAACTGGAGACACTCCAGACATCAAAGACAAATGCATCCAGCTGTGGAGCTTTAGGCTTCCTGGAAGGGCACAGAGTAATTTAGGGGCAATGTTCATTCCAGGGACAACCTCTGACCAAACTCCACTGCAAGGGGTCTTGTCTCATTCAGTACTACTGAAGTCAAGCCAAACAGGACAAGCAATTGATTCCATCCCAGTTCCCATATGACCCTGTCTGAACACAAATTCCTATTCCAAAATTTAAATTTCTGTTATTTTTTTATTTCTTCTTTTCTTTTTTTTCTTTCTTTACTTTTCTTCCTCCCATCTTTCCATTCTTTTCATTCTTTCTTTTTCTTAGTAGTCTTCAACCGCAGTGCATAGGAAGACGATTCAACACAATTAAACATATTTCTCCTATGTAAAGGAGATCTAACCCTTCCTTGTGTAAAACTCATCCTTCAAGACATCTTGTTTTACAAATGTTCTCTAATCCATTTGATATCATGTAATTATCTGAAGCTCATTAATAGCTAGCATATTTAAATAAAAATTATAAC
This sequence comes from Carlito syrichta, assembly GCF_000164805.1. Classification (NCBI taxonomy): domain Eukaryota; kingdom Metazoa; phylum Chordata; class Mammalia; order Primates; family Tarsiidae; genus Carlito; species Carlito syrichta. The sequence continues at coordinate 4,790 of NW_007064378.1, read as the reverse complement.
AATAAGAGTATTTATCAAAATTCATGTTCACTGAGTCTTATTTTCTCAATAGTTTTTGTTTAATTTTGTTGCAATGGTCAGAAAAACCTTTGACCTCCAAGGCCCTCTCCTTTGTGATGATCTGCCAGGAACTAAGTCCCAAGCTCAAGCAGGGAGTAATGTACTCTCTCCTTCTAAATTGGAGAAGATCAAGAAATCCAGACCAGAGAAGCCTCTTCTAGCTCAGACACAGTGTCCTAGCTCTGTCTCCTTCTCCACAGGACAGTGGAAGGAAATATCAGGGCACCTGTGAGTTCCAGACCAGGAGGGCCCTGTCCCCAGCCTTCCGCCCAGGAGGCAGGTATTTTATCTGTCTCCTACCTATTCCCAGGCAGTTCCTGGCTCTCATAGCTTCCCTGCTAATGCATCAGAAGCAGCCTCCCTTCCTTGGTGAATGCTCCCTTAATACAGCCAACACTGCCCTAGCTCAGGGTCCCAGCCTCCTCACCACCAAAAGGACTTTTCTTCTTTCTGATCACCTTGGAGCTTGACCAATACATTGAATTTGTAACTTATAGTAGTTTTCTCTTGCTTTTCCCCAAAACCTGAACAGCCTCCCAGTGATTAAGGGTTGGCTATACCAGCCCCATCCAAGTGCCCTATCTTTCCAGGAACCCCAAAACACTCACTGATGAGGAGGCTGGTGAATCCCAGGAGCCCAGTGGTCCAGCAGAGAGGCTGTTAATCAGAGCAGGGACCCATAGACACCTGCCTGCTGGCCTGTTCAACTGCAGAGGAAACATCTGAGGGAAGGGGGCGAGAGAGGAGGACAAGTTTGAGCAGCCCTCACACACTCTTCCCCTCAAGACAGAGCAAGCAAATTCCTACAGAGGAGATAGCACAACAGGCCAGGTAAATCCATTTGGCTCTTCCATCTCATCCCAGCACCCACAGTGCTGTGCACACTCAGTGAGTAGTTGTAGATGATATAAATAAATGTGCCACCTCACTCTCTGATGCTCCTGGTGCTGTATTGGGACTGCCCTTCCCCAGGGCACAGCCAGTTGGCATTCCCACATCCACAATCTTCTGCCCCTCACCTGCTTCCCTGAGTCCCCAACTCTGGCTCTGGTGTCCTTGGTCCCCAGTGTCAGCCTATAGTCAGACACAGAAATCACACTATTACACAAGGAATCTCTGGATATCAGTGGATGGCACCTGTCCCTACAACATGTAATAAATCAAACTTCTTTTCTCAATTTTTGAAAAATTTCAACTGTCAGTCACCCAAAAAGCTTGGGCAAATGAACAAAGCTTTTTATAGAGAATGAACTCCCTATATTCCCAGTGTAAATATTGTCATTTACCTTGTGCTGGTGCCACAGTGTTTCTCAGCTGCCACTAATGCTGATCATCTTCTGTACACTCTCAAGGCAAAGCCAAACAGAGGCTGACAGGCTCTTGACTGGATTGCCCCATGACTTTCCATAAAGCTTCTCCCTGCCCTGCTCCTGCTCTCTCAGAGGGACACTAGAGAGAAAAGCACACACCCTCTGGCCACAGCCTCAGCTGCCTCCAACTCATCAACTCCTGTGACCAAACATCTCCCACTAGGCCCCTCCTCCAACATTGGGAATTACATTTTAACAACACATTTGGAGGGGAAAAGCATCCACATGATGTCAGACCTCAAGTTGTTTCCATATCTTTGCTATTGTAAAAGGTGTTTCAATAAACATGGGAGTGTATATGTCACCTTCAGATGCTGATTTAATTTTCACTGTATATATGCCCAAAAGAAAAATTATGTGAAGCTTTTTTTAACAGTTTTATTGAGATATAACTTCATTTAAAGTATTTAGATAGCTTCATTTAAGTGTACAATTCCATGGCTTTTAGTCTATTAACAGACTTGTGCAACCCAAGAGAAATGAAAATACTTCCACACAAAAACTTGTACACACATGTTCATAGCAGTGTTAGTCACAATAGTCAAGAGGTGGAAACAACTCAAATGCTCATCAATGGATAGTTTTAGTTTTTGATATTTGAAGAACCTTCATACTATTTTCCATAATAGCTGTAAATTTACATTCTTAAATGCATCCACAGGTTCCTTTTTCTCCATAGCCTCACTAACACATTTTAGTCCTTGTCTTTTATATAATAGACATCCAAAAGATATGAAACAATAACTTATTGTGGTTTTGATTTGTATTTCCTTTACAATGAGCTATATTGAGCAGTTTATCATATATTAGTTGGCCATCTGCATGCCTTTTTTGGAAAAGTGTCTATTCAGGTCCTATGCCCAATTTTCAAAAATTTATTTATCCTCTTAAATTTTTTTTCATTTAAAGATGTGGGGTACAATTCAGGGTTAGGTGGTATCTTAGTGAAGTTTTAATTTCCATTTCTTTGATGACTAGTGAGGCTGAGAATTTTTTTCATATATCTGTCAGTTGCTTATATGTCTTTTTTTGAGAAGTGTCTATTCATATTTTTTGCCCACTTTTTAATGGGACTATTTGTTTTTTCTTTCAGCATGTTTGTGTTCCTTAAGGATCCTAGATGATAGGTCTTTGTCAGACATACAGTTGGCAAATATATTTTCCCAGTCTGTGGGCTGTATCCCTGCTCTCTTGATGGTTTCTTTGGCTTTGCAGAAGCTTGTCAATTTGATGAGGTTCCACTTGTTTATCTTCTCTCTTATGGCATGGGTACTTCGGGTTTTGATCAGAAATTGGTTGCCAGTTCCAATTTCTATAAGGGTGTCTCCTGTATTTTCAAAGGTCCTTACCATTTGAGATTTTATGTTTAGGTCTTTGATCCATTTAGAGTTGACTTGTATGTATGGTGATAGGTAGGGGTCTTGTTTTAATCTTCTGCATGTGGTCAGCCAGTTTTCCCAGCACCATTTACTGAATAGATTCTTCTCTCCCCAGTGGTTGTTGTTGGAGGCTTTGTGGAAGATGTGTTGGTTGAGAAATTGAGGTTTCACTCTGGAATCTTTATCCTTTTTCATTGGTCTCTATGCTTGTTCTTGTACCACAGTAACAGGCTATTTTGATAATTTTAGCTTTATAATAAAATTTAAAGTCAGGAGTGTGATACCTCCTACTTTGTTTTCTTTGTTTGTTTGTTTTTTGCTGAGGATTGTTTTGGCTATTTGTGGACGTTTATGTTTCCATATGAATTCCTGTACTGTCATTTCCAGGTCTAAAAAGAATGTTGCTGGCCAGGGAAGATGGTGATGGCATAGGTGAACTGGTGAGATTCTCTGAACAGACCAAGACTCCATACTGCTGAATAGACAGACTGTAAAGCAGAGGGAAAAGTGAACAAAGCCAGAAGACCGTCATAAGGAAGAACAGGTC
>NW_007064378.1:0-1246 GCF_000164805.1 Carlito syrichta | reverse complement strand
CCAGACGCTGGGAGAGCAGACACTGAGAAACTGACTTTGATACAAACAATGAAAAGTCCCCAGAATGAAGGGTCTCAAAATGCAAATGTAGATATCAAAACAATAATGGAGAGATTAAAAAGAATTGAGGAGACACAAGAAGAAACTAGGAAGGAGCTAATATCTGAGATAACAGTAATAAAGAATACTGTGAATGAAATAAATAACAAATTGATAAGCATGGAAAACAGAATTACCCAAGCAGAAGAAAGAATCTCAGAGCTTGAGGACCAAAATATAGAAATAACCCAAACTCTTAAAAACACAGAAAATAAGCTAAAAAAGACAGAACAAAACCTTCAAGAGATGAGTGACTACCTCAAGAGGCCTAACCTAAGAATAATCGGACTCCCTGAGGCAGAAAGAGAAACAGAGACCACATTGGAACAAACTTTCCACGAGATCATTCAAGAAAATTTCCCTTATCTAATCAGTGATACAAAAATTCAAACACAAGAGATTCAGAGAACCCCCGCAAGACAACAAATGAGAAGACCAACTCCTAGACACATAATAATTCGCCTAAATAAAGTAGGCACAAAAGAAAAAATCCTAAAGGCAGCAAGAGAAAAAGGCCAGATCACCCACCATGGAAGACCAATCAGAATAGCAGCAGATTTATCTGCAGAAACCCTGCAGGCTAGGAGAGCTTGGAGCCCTATCTTCAAAGTCCTAAAGGATAAACAATTTCAACCAAGAATAACCTACCCAGCCAAGCTAAGCTTCATCAGTGAGGGAGAATTAAAATCTTTCCCAGATATCCAATCCCTAAGAACTTATGCAGCCACAAAACCATCTCTACATGAAACACTTAAGAAAGTACTAAACACAGAAGAAAAGGAAAAAAGAACAACGTTCTTCACAAGAGTACAGGGAAAAGAATAAAATATACACGAACCAACCCCAAAAGCAAAAGAAAGACAAAAAAAAAAAAAAGAAAAAGAAAAAAGAAAAAACCAAGTGGAAGAACAATAACTCAATAAGAACTCCATGATAGGGACGACTCTCACATTTCAATAATTAGTCTGAATGTGATGGACTAAACGCACCACTGAAAAGACATAGAATGACAAAATGGATAAAATATCACCAGGCAACATATACTGCCTTCAAGAGACCCATCTCACTAGAAAGGACATACACAGACTCAAAGTAAGAGGATGGGAAACAAATTTTCAGGCGAATGGAACACAAAAGAAAGCTGCAG
>NW_007064377.1:0-773 GCF_000164805.1 Carlito syrichta | reverse complement strand
TTAAGTCAGCAGATTGAGTGGAGGTAGTTAGCTAGTTAACTAACAGGTTAAGCCAGCTGGTTGAGTCAGCTAGCTAGCTAGTTAGCAAATGGGTTGTGTCAGTTAGTTAAGTAGGCAAGCCAGCTAGTTAGCTAATGATCTAAATCAGCTGATTGAGTCAGCTAGGTAGCTCTTCAGATAACGAGTTAAGTCAGATGATTATGTCAGCTAGCTAGCACGTTAGAAAACGAGTTAGCTGGGGGGGGCGGGGCAAGATGGCGACCTGGCAACCCGGTGTCTGAAGCCCTCTGCAAGGGAGATCTGCAGTGGGTCTCTGACTCTCGCCCCCGGGAGGCTGGGGAACCCAGCATCGCAGCCTACTCCTCAAACAGAGCTCGGCCATCGCTATCACTGGAACATCGCAAAGACTGGACATTTTTACTGCATCGTCCTCTCCCGCTGCTGCCGCAGCCCCTCCCCCCACCAGCGCTCCCGCCGCCGCGCCCGCCGCGGCCTCTGGCACGGGTAGCTCATCACAACCCGGCCGGAGGAGATCCACATCAAACCGCTTCAGGGAAGATCTGCTGGGATCGCTGCCACCGCTCCTGCGACGGAGACTGTCCTGCCCACCCGGCGCGGGGATCCTGTTGCCTGCTCGGAGGCAGGCAGCCATCTTGTTCCTGTCCGGCCCCACCCCCTCTGGGGCGAGCAGATGAGATAGCACCACCTGCTGGCGATTCAAGGTAACAACACCGAAACGGGAGAGACAAGCTTCATAAAGACATAGACTAAAG
>NW_007064376.1:0-696 GCF_000164805.1 Carlito syrichta | reverse complement strand
TTGTTGCTGGGAGGGGCAGGGCAATGGAAGTCTCTTCCTGGAGAATGGCAAGGCAGTTTAAGCAGATCTGTTTTTCTCCGCTTGTCTGGGTCCTCTGATTTGGGGTCTCACGGTGAGTGCCTCAGCCAGGGTGGACCCGGAGTTCCAGAGCTCCAAAGTTCCAAAGGGCAGGCTCTAGACAGCGAGAGTGGCGCTGGGACCCAACAGAGGACTTCAGCCAGAAATGGAACCAGCGTCTCTGAGGGGCGGGTGCCCAGAGCCTCCCTGTGTGACCGGCGGCTTGATGCCGGGTGCCCGGGCTGGAGACAATGCAGCCGGGGAGGGATCTGGAGGGGGCTGGGACCGGAGACTTCCACACACGAGTAGAACGGCAGCAGTGGGGCGGGGGCGCAATATCTGGCCTTGCGTGGGACTGAAGTTCCCAGGCCTGCCCCCAGCGCGGTTGGTGGTGGGCTGGGGGATGGGGGTAGCGAAGTGATAGCCTTTTTGGGAACTCACGTTCAGAGAATCTCACAAGTTCACCTATGCCGTCGCCATCTTGCCCCGTCTCGGAACTGTTTTTTTATGAGGGATAGGTTTCTGGATCATGGAACAAATTTTGGTATTAGAGTAGGTAATTTGATTTGGTATAATGACACGAATATTCAAAAAAATTGCCCGTGTGTAAATAAACATGTCATGATGATTTTTCAGAGC
>NW_007064375.1:0-672 GCF_000164805.1 Carlito syrichta | reverse complement strand
CACAGACTCAAAGTAAGAGGATGGGAAACAAACTTCCAGGCGAACGGAATACAAAAGAAAGGAGGAGTAGCCATATTAATTCAGACAAAATACCCTTCAAACTATTAAAAATCAAAAAAGATACAGAAGGCCACTACATAATGATAAAAGGCTCAATCCATCAACAAGAAATATCTATTCTAAATATATATGCACCCAACATAGGTGCGCCAACTTTCATAAAGCAGCTTCTTGGAAAACTAAAGAAAGATATTGGCCCTAACACTATCATAACTGGGGACTTCAATACCCCACTCACAACCCTAGACAGATCATCAGGACAAAAAATCAGCAAGGAGATCCGGAACCTCAATGTAACTTTGGACCAAATGGACTTAATTGATACCTACAGAACACTCCATCCAAAGACCACAGAATACACATTCTACTCATCACCACATGGAACATATTCTAAGATCGACCACATACTCGGCCATAAATCAAGCATAAGCCAATTTAAAAGGACCGAAATTCTACCAAACACCTTCTCGGACCACAGTGGAATAAAAATAAACATTGATACCAACAAAGTCCCCCGAAAACCCACAAAGACATGGACACTAAACAGCATGATGCTAAACAACTCCTGGGTCAATGACGAAATCAAAACAGGGATCAAAAGATACCTGGAAG
>NW_007064374.1:0-698 GCF_000164805.1 Carlito syrichta | reverse complement strand
CAGCAAGACCTTGTCTCTATAAAAAACTTAAAAATTAATTGGGCATGGTGGCATACACCTCTAGTCCCAGCTACTCAGGAGGCGGAGGCTGAGGGATTGCCTGAGGCTGTCATGAACTGTGATCACTGTGATCATGCCACTGCATTCCAGCCTAGGCAACGAGGGAGACCCCAACTCAAAGAAGAAAAAAAAAAGTGGATGCCAAGGCTAGGCATGGTGGTGCATGCCTGTGATCCCTGCACTTGTACTTGGGGAGACTGAGGCAACAGGATTGGTTGAGCCCTGGTGTTTGAGACCAACCTGGGCAATATAGGGAGATGTCATCTCTACGAAAAAAAAAAAAATCGTAAAATTAGCCCAGTGTGGTGGTGCATGCCTATAGTTCCAGCTACTCTGGAGACTGAGGCAAGAGGATCATTGAACCCAGGACGTTGAGACACAATGAGCCATGATTGTGCCACTGCACTCCAGCTTGGGTGACCTCAACCCAAAAAAAAAGGGACGCACCAGAAAATTCTAAGCACTACATACCCACCAAAGTTCCTCTTCACACAAGTCTTTTATAGACACCTCATCCCTTACAGACATGAGCCACTATACCTAGTCTATCCTCTATGTAGCCTATGCCCCAACCCTAAAAACTTCTTTCTAGTCCTTGTGCAGATTAGTGTGTGTGTGTCAGGGTCTCACCCTGTCAC
>NW_007064373.1:0-1427 GCF_000164805.1 Carlito syrichta | reverse complement strand
AAAAGGACATACACAGACTCAAAAGTAAGAGGATGGGAAACAAATTTTCGGGCGAATGGAACACAAAAGAAAGGAGGAGTTGCGATCCTAATTTCAGACAAAATACCATTTAAGCTATCAAAAATTTAAAAAGATACAGAGGGCCACTACATAATGATAAAAGGTTCACTCCATCAACAAGAAATATCTATCCTAAACATATATGCACCCAACATAGGTGCACCAACATTCATAAAGCAACTTCTAGGAAAACTAAAGAAAGACATTGACTCTAACACCATAATAACTGGGGACTTTAATACACCACTCACAACCTTAGACAGATCATCAGGACAAAAAATCAGCAAGGAGATCCGGAACCTCAATGAGACTCTGGACCAAATGGACTTAATTGATACCTACAGAACACTCCATCCAAAGACCACAGAATACACATTCTACTCATCACCACATGGAACATATTCTAAGATCGACCACATAATTGGACACAAATCAAGTATAAGCAAATTTAAAAGGACTGAAATTCTACCATGCACCTCTCGGACCACAGTGGAATAAAAATAAACATTGACACCAACAAAGTCCCCCCAAAACCCACAAAGACATGGACACTAAACAGCATGATGCTAAATAACTCCTGGGTCAATGATGACATCAAAACAGAGATCAAAAGATACCTGGAAACAAATGAAAATGAAGAAACATCTTACCAAAATCTCTGGGATGCCTTAAAAGTTGTAGTAAGAGGGGAATTTATATCCCTACAGACACACATGAGGAAAATGGAAGGAACAGAAATTGACAACCTAACAAGCCACCTAAAGAAGCTGGAAAAGCAAGACCACAAAAACCCTAATTTCAGCAGAAGAATCCAGATCACCAAAATAAAAGCCCAAATCCAGGACATAGAAGACAAAAAGATAATAGAAAAAATCAACGAAACAAAAAGCTGGTTCTTCGAAAGAATAAACAAGTTTGATGGTCCCCTAGCTAGACTGACCAAGAAAAAACGAGAAAAAAACCAAAGAAGCACAATCAGAAACACAAAAGATGAAGTCACATCTGACCCTGAAGAAATACAAAATATCATTAGAGACTACTACGTATACTTGTATGGAAACAAACTTGAAAACCTTAAGGAAATGGAGGACTTTCTGACATCACACAACCTACCTAAGTTGGAACAAGAAGAAACTGAGACCCTAAATAAACCAATAAAATCAAGGAAATAGACTACATAATAAGAAAACTTCCTACAAAAAAAGCCCTGGACCAGATGGCTTTCCATCAGAATTCTACAAGACATTTAAGGAGGAGCTGATACCAATCCTACTGAAGGTATTCCAGGTGATTGAAAAAGATGGAACACTCCCCAAATCATTTTATGAAGCCAACATCACATTGATACCCAGCCAGGTAAAGACCCA
>NW_007064372.1:0-828 GCF_000164805.1 Carlito syrichta | reverse complement strand
AACACAAAGCAATCCCTGGAAATCACCACGTCATCATCAGAAGCATCATGAGATGCAAACATGAAACACAAGATGAATAAGGATCACACCTGGGTGGACACCGTCTTTCTGGTAGGTAGCTCCCCCAACCCAGCAACCACACTGTCTGCAGCCTCCACTGCTCTCCTGGTAGCATCCTATGGCGCCAGAGATGACAACTTCCTTCCCCAGCCACTGCTTGTCCGCCATGCTCTTGCTCTTTCTCATTCTGTGAGAGTGTGTTCGCCCCTGACCCCTGTGTGTGTGTGTGTGTGTGTGTGTGTTTGTGTGTGTGTGTGAGAGAGAGAGTGTGATTGTGTGTGTATGCCCGCGAATGCTCACAGGCTTGTACCGACTCTCTCCATGAACCCGCACCAGGAATCTCCACGAAACTTCTCCCAGGACTGTGCTCAGTGGGCTTGGCAGTGGGTCTTTAGGGTGTAGCGCTTGGCGCCTCTTCCCTCCAGTCTCTGCTGCTCGGGAGACCTGGTGTAGCAATTACTGCACACTTCGCACTCCTCCACCCCTCGAATTTTATCAATAACTCTGTGCACTGTCTTTGTGTATGTTTGGCATTTCTGAGTCAAACATTCTATGTGAGTTTGCACGGCAAGTCTCACACGGATTTGGGATTGGTGTCTGTCTATCTGTATGTCATGTCATGTGATGATGGGTGCACACTGATATGTGACTTTTTTTCGTGTGGATCCTGTGCTGCTGTCTGTAGGCATTGTTCTCAGATCAATGTTGGGTGTGTACATTCTTGCCACGTGTGTGCAATTTCTGTAGCATGTTTTTCGGGTCTGTTTG
>NW_007064371.1:0-800 GCF_000164805.1 Carlito syrichta | reverse complement strand
GGATTATTTATCTAAGTTACTTCCTGAATATAATAATGTATGTGTTTTTCAAATACATTATCTCATTTGATCCCCAAAACAACAGTTAAACATATATCTTTCCCTCAACTGCATCGATGAGAAACTGAAGCTTAAGCACATGACAATGTATTCAAGATATATTACTAAGTCTGTTTTAAGAACACCACTTGTCTATTGACACTAATCTCAAGTTGTTGATATTTTTTCACTCTGCCTGCTGAAAATAAATATTCATGTCTAAGAAATGAACACATATCTAATGAAAATACCTGTCTAAGAATGAAAGCAATTATACTAAGGTGATTCATTGAGAGCACTGTCAAATGACTCAAGAAACAAACATGCTTGATTACCAAACTAAGCAGAGACAGTTCATAATCATAAAGAGCAACATATGCCAATTCTTTAAAAATACTTGCTTTAATTTACTAGTCTAAGAATAAACTCTGCATCGGTTTAAGGAAATATAAAAATATTATTTCCACTTTTCTTTTATAAAAAAATGGATTTAGAGAACATGCTAAAGTTATCCCTAGGAGAAAATTCTACCCGCGTCATTTCCATAATTCTATCCATGTGTAATATATTTTCCCTTTCCATTTTAAATATATTAAATTTGAATCACGTTCACATCAGCTTTTATTTCCAAGGATACTCTTTATGTCTAAAGTAATTAATATATTTTCAAAGTATGTTCATTTTAATGTTTTTTTTTTCCTATTTGGAAATACTAATATTAAGCAGACGAAAACATAATTTATTTTTTTCTTGAAGTAGTG
>NW_007064370.1:0-708 GCF_000164805.1 Carlito syrichta | reverse complement strand
CTACATTCACAGACTAAAAAGAGAAAAATAATATTTATTATATCAATACACAATGGCTAATGAAACAACATAAGAGCAAAATAAAACTATACACATTTTTAAAAATAACAACTATGATTCTTTTCATAAATTAAATGATCGCCTATCTCAAAAATGCTAAAGAAATGACAACAGGCCGGGCTCAGGTCCGCGGGTTCGAGACCCACCTGGACAACTTGGCAAGACCTCATCTCTAAAATAAATAAAAAAATTAGCCGGGCGTTGTAGTGTGCATCTGGCTTTCAGATAAAAACTCTGGTTTCTAGTTTGATCTGAAGGAATAAATTCGAGTGTATTACATCGGATCACTCCTTCAAAAATAATTCCATTTTCTTTTGTGGGGGATCCTCTCAAAACATATTTTGAATATAAGTTCCTTAGCACATATACATTTTGCAAATGCTTTCTCTGTCTTTTTAATTTCTTATTTTCTTTCACAGAGTAGTTTTAATAATATTCAGCATACCAATTTTGTATTCATGAATAATACTAGTGGTGTTTTATTTAAAAACTCATTTCCAAATCCCAGGTCATGTAGATTTTTTCTATGTTCAAGAGGTCGTATCATTTTACATTATTTATTTAATTTATAAATTTCATGTTCAGTTAATTTTTGTAGAACGTCAAAATCTGTGTCTAAGTTCACTTTTTACATGTGGAGGTCCAATG
>NW_007064369.1:0-795 GCF_000164805.1 Carlito syrichta | reverse complement strand
CTGCTGTGTGGAGAGTTGGGAGGAGTGGAGAGCTGCTGCTGTGGGGTCCATAGGGTTCAGCTGACTTGGCTCCATCAAGGATGTCTCAGAGACAAGTTGTGAGATGGCCCTGTAGGATTTGAGGGACCAGCCAGGTCATTGACCATGAAGGACTTTTTGGTTGGAGAGTCATGTGCAGGGGCTCAGCAGGCTTTGGAGGTAGAGGGGGTGTGAGGAGCAGCCGGTGGGTTCTGTGCTGGGAGGAGGTGAGCCCAGTGTTGTGAGAGGGAAGGCTGCAAGTGGGTAGGAAGGGACTGGACATGGAGGACTTGGTGTCAGTCTGAGGAGTTCACCCAAGTCTGAGGTGCAAGGAGCTCTTGAAGCCTCCTTAGTCAGGGAGTGAGGAGATGAGTTACCCTAACAGATTTTTGAATGGTGTTGGTGAAGGGTAGACTCAGGGGAGGAAGGAGTTGAGGAAGAAATTGTTCTAATGGGAGATGCCAGAGAGGATAAGGCTGACATTCTTTATGTCATTTCCTACATCTGTTACCTTGGGAGGTTACGTATATCATTGTTTTATATTTAAAATGGAATCTTAAGCCGAGCTCAGTGGCTCAGCCTGTAATCTCGCGCCTTTGGGAGGCTGAGGTGAGTGGATTGCCTGAGCACGCGGGTTTGAGACCAGCCTGGGCAGCGAGACCTCATCTCTACAATAAATCAAAAAATCAACCAGGTGTGGTAGCGCATGCCTGTAATTCCGGCTGCTTGGAAGGCTGAGGCAGAAGGATCGCCGGAGAGCAGCAGGCGAGGCTGCGG
>NW_007064368.1:0-636 GCF_000164805.1 Carlito syrichta | reverse complement strand
AAAATAAATAAATACATAAATAAAAGCTGTAAAACGTGCAACGGACTTATTTGTTTTCTTTCTAATTTTTTAACTTTTTAAATCTAAAGATAGTTACAATCCAGGGTTGGGTACAGAAATGTTCTTTTTGAAGGGATTGATTTCTAAGACGGGTGCACTACTCCCATTATAACTTCCTTTCCTGTTAATACGTGAGAATCCATTGTACATTTGGTTTCAAATTTGACACTACTACATATCTCACTTTAATGCTGAATGTTTTATTCTGCATCCATTGAAACATGTTGAGATTCCAGACGTGTATCATCCTAAGTCAACTAAACATTGAGGATCAGAGTACCTATGTGGTTATTCAGAAGACAGAATGCATAATAAATCTTAACAATTTCAGAAGAAAAACTGTATAATAATTTAACATATCTTTGTCCTTTCTTAAAACTCTTGTAACATATTGTTGGGACACGCTGTATTTTCTGCTAGTGAATTTTAATTTAAACTTACAGATATGCAATCCCTACTCCAAAGTTTCCCCTACCTATCTGAAGGAAATATAAAATCGCATTTCTCATGTATTTTAAATCAATTTCTATTTTTCAAAGTGTATTTCCACTGAATCCCCAAGGATTTTCTGTACCG
>NW_007064367.1:0-862 GCF_000164805.1 Carlito syrichta | reverse complement strand
AAAATATGAAATTCAAATTTCCAAGTGTAAATTATATTCAGATGAAAAAACATGCAGTAATTTCCATAAAAATTGTTGTACTCTGTGCCAGGTAACAGCAGTTATCTCAATCTACCCTGTACAATTGTGGAGATGGGGGGAATCTAAGCTAAGGGATATCAAAACATCGTAGATATATGCTTCATCTTCTTCTATCTGACCTGTCTTCCTCCTCCCATGTTTTTCCAACACTTTTCACTTTTCGTAAAATTATGTACTCAAAAGCGAACAATTTAAACCTGAGTTCAAAAGTGAACAAACACAGTTTAGCAGATTCGTGCTCTCCAACAGTACATTGAAGGAGTTTATGAAATGTGCCTTTCGGTGTGGAAGAGAGAGGCTCAAAGGTAGAAGTCACATACCCACTGTCCTATGCAGTGGGCCATGACTTGGCTAGGAGGATGTGGATCGAGTGAAGGGTTACCATTTCAGCATCTCTTTCATCAGGATCCCTTGCTGTTAATGGTGATTTCATTCCTTGCCTTTTGTCTTGGTGTTGGCACCGGGAGCGCATCTCCAACCGTCCTTTGTAACATTTAGTAGCCTTAACAAATCCTCCTTGCTCCTGTGGAAAGCTTCCTCACGTTGTTATTCAGAGGAACTGAACCAGTCAGTGGGACTGTGTTGCCTCATAGCACCCAGCTCAATTTTGGTTCAAAAGAGGAAAGATAGTAGTGAATTGAAGAAAAGGGAACACATGACAAGGTATATTCTGACCAAATCAAGTCTGCAGCCATTCAGGGGAGTAGAAGAGAGGACAGGGACAGAAACAAAGAGTAGATTGCCCATTATGCCTTTGCTTCTCAAGTTAAGATGCTGGACT
>NW_007064366.1:0-712 GCF_000164805.1 Carlito syrichta | reverse complement strand
GCAGCCTCGACCTCTGGGCTCTGTTGATCCTTCCGCCTCAGCCTTTCGAGAGCCGGGAATTACAGGTATGCGCTACCACGCCCGGCTGATTTTTTGATTTATTGTAGAGATGAGGTCTCACTGCCCAGGCGGGTCTTGAACCTGCGGGCTCAGGCAATCCACTCACCTCAGCCTCCCAAAGGCGCGGGATTACAGGCTGAGCCACCGAGCCCGGCTGGAACCATATTTAGTAGCCTAGTCTTGCAAGCACAGTTGATTTAATCATCCCATAGACAATTGTAGTGAACCTACTGTGTACAGACACTGTCCTAGAAAGAGAGGAAAAGCATGATAAGACTTCCATGTCAGAAAACTTGTTAGCACTGCTGTGAACTTGTGGTGACAAGTGGAACTGGGCCTGATGGAGGAATCTATGAAAAAACTGTTGGAAGTCTGCATTGTGACAGTGACAGAGGCAAAGAAGATAGAAGTTGATAAGCCACATAGAATATATACAACAAATTAACATTGAACTGGGCCCTGAGGGTCAGGGAGAGGAAATCAAGAATAATGGCATTTTATAAGAAAGCTAAGCTTGAAAATTTCAATCTCCAAAAAAGGCTTTGTAGGTATACATGAAACACAGTTATTTAGTTCTGCAAAATTATACTAAATTACTATCAATTACATAAACATTAGAATTATTGCCAAAAAGACAGCACATTTTAGAATC
>NW_007064365.1:0-693 GCF_000164805.1 Carlito syrichta | reverse complement strand
AACTCCACTCAGAGTCAGCACTCAGCAGGAGCTTACTGGGCACATAAATGAAAGAATGAGTCTTTCTCCAATGGTAAGAAAGGCCAAGTCATATCAAGGGGAAAGTTCCAAGCCCAGCTCCTGCCTATTCCTGGAGGTAGCATCCTAGTCAGTGGGTCCATGTCTCTGTTTTCATCCATCAAATATGTATGTTGGACTGAGGCTGAAAGGAAGTCACTGCAAAAGTGTCCTGCCTGCAAACAGATTGTAACCTTTTGCAGAGCCAACAAAGATCCATTCTCCTTTTCTTTTCTTCAATCAGAAACCCATAAGAATCCCAATGTCCCCAAGGGTGATAAAATCTCTCTGTGGAGAATGAAGATGAAGAATAACCAGAAACACTCATGGAGACACTGATATGCCCAACTGTACCCCGGTGTGAAGTTGTACCAAATCCTCCTTGTTCACATATTCAGAAATTACTCAATGGACCCTTGCTTGCCTCATTCCTTGTCTGGGTATAAAACTGTCTTAATCACCTAATGTGGCATCTAGAATAATTCCAGGGGTGAAGGTAAAAGGGATGAGCTTCAGAATTAGCAGGAAGCCAGGCTCGGTGTCTCAGCCTGTAATCCCGCACCTTTGGGAGGCTGAGGTGAGTGGATTGCCTGAGCCTGCCAATTTGAGACCTGCCTGGGCAACTAGGTGAGATCG
>NW_007064364.1:0-728 GCF_000164805.1 Carlito syrichta | reverse complement strand
GTTGATAAGAGGTGTTTTCCCATCCCCCGACAGATATTTGCTACTGTTAATCCCATCCCCCTCCCCCCCAAAATTTCCCAGTACCATTAGTCATTTTCTTAGAGTATTGCATTGGATGTTCAAGGTCCATTATATGAGTGAGAACATGTGATATTCGGATCTTTGTTTTTGTGAGAGGTCACTCAGTATTATAGACTCTAGTTCCATCTAGTTGCAGCGAAATTCATGATTTTGTTCTTTTTTATGGCTGCGTAGTATTCCATCGTGTATACGGACCACATTTTTTAAATCCAGACCTCTTTTGATGGGCAGCATGGTTGTTTCCAGGTTCTTGCTATTGTGAACAATGCTGCGATAAATATACGTGTGCAGGTATCTTTTTTATAGAGTGATTTGTGTTCTTCAGGGTATATTCCCAGTAGGGGGATTGCAGGGTCATATGGAAGGTCAATTTTTAGAGCTTTTAGGAATCGCCACACTGCTTTCCACGGAGGTTGCACTACTTTACACTCCCACCAACAGTGTAGAAGTGTTCCCTTTTCACCACACCCTCTCCAGCAGCTGTTATTTATTGAGTTGTTGATAATTGCCATTCTGACTAGGGTTAGGTGGTATCTCAGTGTGGTTTTGATTTGCATCTCCCTGATGATTAGTAAGGTTGAGCATTTCTTCATGTGTTTATTGGCTGCTCGAATGTCTTCTTTTGTGAAGTGTCTGTTCATATCTTT
>NW_007064363.1:0-411 GCF_000164805.1 Carlito syrichta | reverse complement strand
TAACCTGAAGGGACACATCTTCAAAGAAAAGATACACGTGGCCAATAAACACATGAAAAGGTACACATCTTCACTAAGCATTAGGGAAAGGTGAATCAAAACAACAATGAACAGCATTTCATTTATTCAAGATGAAATGGTGTCCTGATGTACAGCAATGTGTTTATAGTTAACTTTCCAGTGTGTACACTTAAAATTCTATGTAGATTTCCTGTAGCTGTTCTCATCACAATAAGAGAACAAAGCACAACAATACAAACAAGGAATAATGAGATTCCACTACACACTCACTGGTTGACCGTTAAGAAAAAAGAAAGAAAGCCGGGCTCGGTGGCTCAGCCTGTAATCCCGCGCCTTTGGGAGGCTGAGGTGAGAGGATTGCCTGAGCCCGCGGGTTCGAGACCCGCCTGG
>NW_007064362.1:0-639 GCF_000164805.1 Carlito syrichta | reverse complement strand
GACAGACAGACAGAAATCACGACATGTAAAACAAAGGAATTATTTCCTGTCTTTGAGTCTGGGTCTCACTGCCATCCGGGCTGGAGTGCAGAGACACGGTCACACCTCACTGTGACCTGCAACCTTGACCTCCTGGGCTCGGGTGATCCACCCTCCTCGGCCTCCTGAATGGCTGGGACGACGGGTGCGTGCCACTCCACCTGACTGATTTGTGTATTCGTGAATTCGCTCTGTTTTTTTTTTGCTAGGGATGAGATCTCGCTATGTTGCCCGGGCTGGTCTTGAGCTCCTGGATCCCGGCCGTCGACTCGCTTTGGCTTCCCAAAGTGCCGGGACGACGAGTGTGACTGGTGGCGTGAGACCCGAGATTTTAAATCCCGGAGACCACAGAGAGCCGGCTCCGATGCGAACACACTTTATTCGGGCTCGAGTCTGGGCTCGCGTTTGAAGCCGACGCGGCGACTTCGGGGACGAGAGACCCGACCCGGGCTGACACGCGCCTTTTTTACGTCGTTCTGAAGGGGCGGGGTGGCTTGACGGACTTGTGCGCGCGGGATTGGATGAGACTGTGTGACGCGGTTACGGAGACTCTGATGGGTTGATTCGGGTTCGATTTGCACGGGCTCGGGCTTAGTTACT
>NW_007064361.1:0-761 GCF_000164805.1 Carlito syrichta | reverse complement strand
TAGCAGGAAGGAGGGGCAGGGGAGGAAACCAAGATGGGGAATGCTGACGGTCATTGAGATAAGTTCTGGATGCTAAAGGTGGAAGAGAGTTCCTTGATGGGAACTCCAGGAACTCTAGTATGCTCACATCAGAAAGAATATTCTAGCATCTGTGTTAGCATACATAGCAGTGAGTTTCAGCTGCTCCTTGTGTTGTGACATCTCAACAATTTAAGGGTGAGGGATGAACAGGTGATTTGCAAAACCTCCCAGGTCATTTTGATGAACCTTTTCCTTCCAAGCCTCTTCCTTCCACATCCTTTCCTCTCTATTCCGCCATCCTCCTCCCTCTCCCAGTGGTTACCTTGTCCTTTTCTTTTTTTTTTAAAGAAAGCAGGATTTATTGAGAGCACAGAAAAGCTCCCATAGCAGTAGGGAACCCGAGGGGGCTGCCCCCTTTTCTTTCTTTAATTGGGAGAGATGGGAGATGGGATGGGTATCAGATGATCCGTCTGAAAGCTGACTTATCCCCACAGTGGTCCTATGGTCCCAGCAGGCCTAACTCTGATGATTAGACCATGAGTTTCTCAACCAGTCACTGGACCCAGGGGAGTCCACTGGACTGATTTGCTAAGTCAGTCGAGGAAATACATTGGAAGGAGGGACTGGATGCATGTAGACAGCCAGCGGTTCCCACTAGGTACACAGAAGTCACAGCGATTCTATATAATGAATTATTTTACATATGGAAATTATTGGTGCTTTTTATGGGGACAGTTTTG
>NW_007064360.1:0-449 GCF_000164805.1 Carlito syrichta | reverse complement strand
GGTGCTCATACCAATTTATTTAGAGCTATATATAAGATAGAGATGCCTCTTGTCATTGGTACTAGGAAATATAAGGATCAGAGGAATATTTTAGATCGACAGGGCTAACGGAGAGTGATACTCATCATCAATGCTGAGACGGGCAAGTTATGAAGGTATTAACAGCGACCCCTATCCCCGCTGCGCCGGAGGCTACAGCGGTTGTAACCCCCAAGCTTAGAAGTAGGGGAATGGCTTGGAGAGCACGCCGGTGGCATCCCGCGATAAGGTCAAGACTAGGGAGAGGGACAGGTTCATCCCCGGGGATGATAGAGATGTCGGGGAGAAGGCTAGCTGTAACGCAGAGGCCTGTCCAATTGAAAGGGAGCACGGTATAGGCAAGGTTGTCTCCACAAATGAACACTTGTCCTGGAGGGGGGCAGATGGAGGTGGAAACGTTAGTTACAGAA
>NW_007064359.1:0-632 GCF_000164805.1 Carlito syrichta | reverse complement strand
CAAATTTAAAAGGACCGAATTTTTTCCATGCACCTTCTCAGACCACAGTGGAATAAAAATAAACATTGACACCAACAAGGTCCTCCCAAAACCCACAAAGACATGGACACCAAACAGCATGATGCTAAACAACTCCTGGGTCAATGATGAAATCAAAACAGAGGTCAAAAGATACCTGGAAACAAATGAAAATGAAGAAACATCTTACCAAAATCTCTGGGATGCCTTGAAAGCTGTAGTAAGAGGGGAATTTATATCCCTACAAACACACATGAAGAAAATGGAAGGAACACAAATTAACAGCCTAACAAGCCACCTGAGGAAGCTGGAAAAGCAAGACCACAAAAACCCTAATTTCAGCAGAAGAATCCAGATCACCAAAATAAAAGCCCAAATCCAGGACATAGAAGACAAAAAGATAATACCAAAAAATCAATGAAACAAAAAACTGGTTCTTTGAAAGGATAAACAAGATTGATGGTCCCCTAGCTAGACTGACCAAGAAAAAATGAGAAAAAAACAAATAAGCACAATCAGAAACACAAAAGATGAAGTCACATCTGACCCTGAAGAAATACAAAAGATCATTAGAGACTACTACGTAAACTTGTATGGAAACAAACTCGAAAACG
>NW_007064358.1:0-787 GCF_000164805.1 Carlito syrichta | reverse complement strand
GTATAAACTCTTTAGCCCACTCGGAATTAAATTATAGTTTTACCATATTACTTTGGAATAATTACTTAACATTGTTGTGCCAAAAATTCTTCACTTAAAAGTCCATAATTTTATACATAAATTACTTTGAAATGTGTCTAAATAGCTAAAAAGTACTAATCCATTCTAAAACTGCCAACCATACGGTAAAGTGAAGCCTGTGGTAGTTGTGAGTGTGCCACTGCACTCCAGCCTGGGCAACACAATGAGACTTCCACTCAAAAAAACAAAAACTAGTAACTCGTAAACATTTTTGTTTGTTTGTTTAGCAATGATGATACCTTGAACATTTTGAGAAATAGAGACTGAAATTCATTGTGCCTTGATATCATGGTGGCCAAAGTGAAGAGATTGATTTGGCAGGGAACAGAATTCTCAGGCATTTGGGGTCTTATAGCGGTTGTTTCTCAATGCAAATCAATAATTTATTCATAAAGATATAGTTTCCAAATTTGCAGGTTTTTTTTTATTGGTGCAATTTTCTTAAGCTTGCATTACTGTTGGGCCCTCACTTAAAAATGGAAAGATCAGATAATAGCAAATAATCACTATACTGTTATTACTAGCTCTCCTTCAACTCTATCTTAAATTGAGGCACAAAAAGTTTACTTTATTAAAATCAGGATGTATGCCACACATTGAGGAAAAAAGGAGGGGAGAAGGGAAGGACTGATAGAAAGAATGCATCTTAAAGTTTGACTTGGGAATGATATCTCAGAATTGGGATGCCTTTGGCAATTCAACACCT
>NW_007064357.1:0-736 GCF_000164805.1 Carlito syrichta | reverse complement strand
AATAGACCCAAAACCAAGTGATAAATAAGGTTAAAAGTTAAAGAATGGGTTGGGCTCATGCCTGTCATCCCAGCATTTGGGATGACCAAAGCAAAAAGAAATTGCTTGAACCCAGAAGTTTGATACCAGACTGGGCAACATAGCGAAACCTTGTCTCAACAAAAATAATTTTAAAATTATCTGGGTGTGGTGGCATAGTCCTTGTAGTCCTGGCTATTCAAGATGCTGAGGTGGGAGGATTGCCTGAGTCCAGGAGTTTGAGGCAGCTGTGAGCTGTGATCGTCATGATCATGGCACTGTACTCCAGCCTTGGCAACAGAGTGAGACTCGAACTCAAAAAAAACCAAATGAAACAAAACGAAAAAACAGGTAAAAGAATGACCCAGAATATGTCATGCAAAAATGAAGTGAAAATAGTGATGCCTAGTTAGAGGCAGTGGTATCCTATCAAGTGGAATTCAAGGCAAAAAAACATTAAATAAGACAATGCAGGAGGTTTTATATTGATAAAGATAATCCAAAGTGAATAGCCAAAGGTCTAGGACCTTTATGCACTGAAAAAGCATCAAAACAGATATAACAGCAAAATGTCAAAAATAAGAGGAGACAGGTGACAGATGCCCAGGAGCAATAGGAGAGTTTATTAAACTATTACTGCTTTTCCATAAATTATGTTGGCCAGAACTCAATTATGATGGGTTGGAAGGTTGGTATTCCTGGGTTAACTGGTCCACTG
>NW_007064356.1:0-735 GCF_000164805.1 Carlito syrichta | reverse complement strand
CCTGGCCACGCAGCCTCGACTGCTGGGCTCCGGCGATCATTCCGCTCAGCTTCCAAGTAGCTGGAATTACAGGTGCGTGCTACCACGCCCGGCTAAGTTTTTGATTTATTGTAGAGATGAGGTCTCGCCAAGTTGCCCAGGCGGGTCTCGAACCCGCGGGCTCAGGGAATCCACTCACCTCAGCCTCCCAAAGTGCCGGGATTACAGGCTGAGCCACCGAGCCCAGCTAAAATATAAAAATTTAACTGGGCATGGTGGCATGCACCTGTAGTCCCGCCACTCAGTAGGCTGAGGCTGAGGGATCACTTGAGGCCAGAGTTCAAGGTTGCATAAGCTATGATCCTGCCATTGCACTCCAGCTTGGGTGACAGAGTGAGACCTGTCTCTCTCTCTCTTTTTTTTTTTTTTTTTTTTTTTGAGTTGGAGCCTCACTCTGTCGCCCAGGCTGGAGTGCAGTGGCACGCTCACAGCCACCCCAGCGTTGACCTGTTGGGCTCCGGCAATCCTTCCGTCTGTCTTCCAAGTAGCTGGGGCTACAGGCACACTTTATCACACCCGGCTAAGAGACCCTACCCTGTCTCTTAACAATCAAAAAATAGGGAAGTCAGAAGAAGAAGTAGGGAATAGGGGCTTCCTGGGCCACACTCAGCAGGGGAGTGTTGGAGACGCTACAGGGAACAGAGGGGCTGGGCTAGACACAGGAAGGGCCCGTGGAGGGAGTCAAAACCATGGTTC
>NW_007064355.1:0-763 GCF_000164805.1 Carlito syrichta | reverse complement strand
TCAGTACTTTCTAAAGTGTTTCTGTAGAGGGTTCTGGTGGCGGTGTAGGTTCTTAGGGATTGGATGTCTGGAAAAGATTTCAATTCTCCCTCATTAATGAAGCTTAGTTTGACTGGGTAGGTTATTCTTGGTTGAAATTGTTTCTATTTTAGAACTTTGAAGATAGGGCTCCAGGCTCTCCTGGCCTCAAGGGTTTCTGTGGATAAATCTGCTGCTATTCTAATTGGTTTTCCCTGGTAGGTAGTCTGGCCTTTTTCTCTTGCTGCCTTTAGGATTTTTCCTTTCATAGTTGCTTTGTTTAGGCAAATTATTATGTGTCTGGGAGTTGGTCTTCTCGTTTGTTGTCTTGCAGGGGTTCTCTGAATCTCTTGTGTTTGAATTTTTTCATCCTTAATGAGATGAGGGAAGTTTTCTTGAATGATTTCATGAAATGTTTGTTCCAGTGTGGCTTCTGTTTCTCTTTCTGCCTCAGGAAGCCCAATTATTCTTAGGTTTGGTCTCTTGAAGTGATCATTCATCTCTTGCAGGTTTTGTTCTGTCTTTTTGAGCTTCTTTTCTATGCTTTTGACAATTTGGGTTAGTTCTGTGTTTTGGTCTACGAGCTCTGAGATTCTTTCTTCAGCTTGGCTGATTCTGCTTTCCATGCTTATTAGTCTGTTGTTCATTTCCATCACAGTATTCTTTACTGCTGTCATTTCTGACAACAGCTCCTTCCTATTTTCCTCTTGTCTCTCCTCAATTTTTTTAATTCTCTCCATTAATG
>NW_007064354.1:0-720 GCF_000164805.1 Carlito syrichta | reverse complement strand
GCGAGAGTTCCGTCTTTCTCAATCACCTAGATTACCTCAGTGGGATTGGTATCAGCTCCTCCTTAAATGTCTTGTAGAATTCTTCTGGAAAGCCATCTGGTCCAGGGCTTTTTTTGGTAGGTAGTTTTTCTTATTATGTAGTTGATTTCCTTGGTTGTTATTGGTCTATTTAGGGTCTCAGTTTCTTCCTGTTTCAACCTAGGCAGGTTGTGTGATGACAGAAATTCCTTCATTTCCAAAAGGTTTTCAAGTTTGTTTCCATACAAGTGTACATAGTAGTCTCTAATGATCTTTTGTATTTCTTCAGGATCAGATGTGACTTCATCTTTTGTGTTTCTGATTATGTTTATTTGGGCTTTTTGTCTCTTTTTTTTGGTCATCTAGATAGGGGACCATCAATCTTGTTTATCCTTTCGAAGAACCAGCTTTTTGTTTAATTGATTTTTTGTATTATCTTTTTGTCTTCTATGTCCTGGATTTGGCCTTTTATTTTGGTGATCTGGATTCTTCTGCTGAAATTAGGGTTTTTGTGGTCTTGCTTTTCCAACTTTTTTAGGTGGCTTCTTAGGCTGTTAATTTGTGATCCTTCCATTTTCTTCATGTACATTTGTAGGGATATAAGTTCCCCTCTTACTACAGCTTTCATGGCATCCCAGAGATTTTGGTAAGGTGTTTCTTCATTTACATTTGTTTCCAGGTATCTTTTGATCTCTGTTTGAT
>NW_007064353.1:0-761 GCF_000164805.1 Carlito syrichta | reverse complement strand
TGGAGTCATTGGGCCTCTGTTGGAGTCATTAGGCTATGTCTTTTCTACTGTATAAAGTGCAAGTGCTTTCTTTCTCTCTCATTCCTTGGAGCTTCCCCTTTATGTGTGTGTGTGTGTGTGTGTGTGTGTGTGTGTGTGAGAGAGAGAGAGAGAGATATTTCTCTTTGTAATAGTGATGGGGGTAAGAGGGATCCACATCAGCTTAGTCTACCAGTCTGTCATATTGTTGGAAGTTCAAGATCATTGATTTAAAAAATAGATTGCCATTGCAGCCACTGCAGAGTGATTTTCCATGGTACCTTGTGCATGGTGATTGTGGGATTCATTGAGCTGTTAAAGGCTGCTGTGACCACGATGTCAAAGGGGTTCAGTCCAAGCCATGTGGACTTGGATGTACAGATGTTAACAAACGGGAAAAAGACTGTGTTTGAAATAAATGAGTTCGAATGACACAAAGCCATTTTACCTCTGCAAAGAAGGAATTTCTAATTTACATTAATAGAAAAATTGTGAAGGAAGTTTTAGCAAAAGCAAGCAGGGCGCAGGGGCACAACAATAAATCTTTTAGAAAAGGGCCATAGCTGATTAGTTTTTCCTTTTGGCTTCTGCAGGTGAGAAAATAGATTATATTTGACACAGCTTTAATTGCACCTCTGCAAGAATTTCCTTGTAAACTCAAATATCATTTAAAAAAATGGCATGAAGATTTTTTTAATAATACTGTAAACATGCGGATTAATTCTGACTTTAGTGTTGAAACT
>NW_007064352.1:0-749 GCF_000164805.1 Carlito syrichta | reverse complement strand
AGTCATGGCCCACTGCATAGGACAGTGGGTATGTGACTTCTACCTTTGAGCCTCTCTCTTCCACACCGAAAGGCACATTTCATAAACTCCTTCAATGTACTGTTGTAGAGCACGAATCTACGAAACTGTGTTTGTTCACCTTTGAATTCAGGTTTAAATTGTTCACTTTTGAGTACATAATTTTACAGAAAGTGAAAAGTGGTTTAAAAACATGGGAGGAGGAAGACAGGTCAGAAAGAAGAAGATGAAGCATATATCTACGATGTTTTGATATCCCTTAGCTTAGATTCTCCCCATCTCCACAATTGTACAGGGTAGATTGAGATAACTGCTGTTACCTGGCACAGAGTACAACAATTCTTATGGATATTACTGCATGTTTTTTCATCTGAATATAATTTACACTTGGAAATTTGAATTTCATATTTTGGTTGTCGAAGAGTTTGGTTGTCCACCATTTAAGGCAAAGAACCATTCATCATTAATAAGTAGCAGGTTTCAGTAAAATGTTTTTAAGGCCATAGTTCCACTCCAGCAAACAACCGTTCACATTTTTCTGTACCGTGGGCCCTGGGCTGAGTTGGAGTCTCACTCTGTGATCCGCACCGGAATGCAGTGGCCTCTCCCGGCCACCGCAACCTCGACCTGCTGGGCTCCATTGATCCTTCCGCTTCAGCCTTCCGAGGAGCTGGCATTACAGGCATGTGCGACCACGCCAGGCTGATTTTTTGATTTATTGTAGAGATGAG
>NW_007064351.1:0-808 GCF_000164805.1 Carlito syrichta | reverse complement strand
TTTTCCCCATAGATGGACTTGCCGCCGGTGCCATTATGGCTTGTAAAGTCACCACCCAAGCACATAATCACTGGAATAATTCTGTGAAGATAGAAACCTTATAACCAAATCCTTTCTCTTCAGTGCTCAGAGCATGAAAGTTTTCTGATCTTTGGAACTTTGTCTACAAACAGCTCGAAGGAGACTCGGCCCAAGGGCTAGTCATCTATGGCGATGTTAAAGAACACAGTGGGGTTGACAATGACTGAAGAGTAAAGGCTCAAGGTGGCAACGTCTGCAAAATCAAGATACTTTCTTCACAAATGCTTTTTTAAAAATTTCTATTTTAAAGATGTGGGGTACAATTCAGTTAGGTATACAGACGGTCATTGGGTCATTCTAGATGTAGTTCTAATAGGTGATATAAACAGTAAAATATTTTGTAAGTTGTGGAGAAGAGTGGAAAGAGGTTTGTAAATGGTCATGCTATTTACAAGTAAAAAGCAAACTTTGGAAACTAAAAAAATAAAAAGCATATTTGTTGAAAACATGAAACTTGTTAAAAGACAGGCTTTTGGTCTTTAAATGCTACAGGAATAAAACAATATAAGATTAGCCTTCAGTTCTGTTCATTATTAAAATTGTTTTCCTCTAGAATCAGCATTCCAGCTAAAGAGAATATGCGTGTTAAATTTGGAAATAAATAATGCATATACTTTTATTAAAAATTGAGCAGTGAATTTAATAAAGATATAACAATCTTATAATGTCATATAAACTCTATTTTCTACTTACAACTTGAAAATAGAAATCAGAAGAAACATCCATT
>NW_007064350.1:0-832 GCF_000164805.1 Carlito syrichta | reverse complement strand
GGGGTGGGTGCTGAGTGAGGCCAGGTGTCCAGGTCCTAACGGGTGATCGCCACCAGCATGTAACCTCTGCTCTACAAGAAAAGCAGCGTGAAGACAATCTGAACCCCACAGTCCCGGCCTGCCCGGCCCTGCACAGAGCTCCAATCCTGTGAGTGGGCAACAGATGGGGGAAGGAAGCCCCAGCCTCTCGGACTCACTTGCCAGGAACGGAGCCTCCATGACTCAGAGCTGGAAGGAAGAAGACACTGACTCTCCGGTCTGGGAGCTGAGGGAAGACACAGCATCATCTTCTCGGCCACACTCAACCAAGCAGACCTTTCGTCATGTACAGCTTGGGGTGGGGATAGGTCATGGCCATGTGCCACCTACTCTCAATGCTCTCTCGGAGACCAAACCTTTCTGGTGGCTTGGCTGCCTAAATTAGGACAACTTCCAGGGACTTTGAAGAACTTTTGGAAAGCAGCAGCTATCATGGGCTAGGATTGTTCTCCGAGTGGATGTCCACCGAGCTCCCATACTGTTGGTGCAGGTGTGGAATCTCTAGGCTTTTTCTTCAATTATTCATTGGAAGGCATTCATCGGCATTTCGGACACCAATCCTCAGCCACGTATAGTAAAATGAATTCAATGAGAAACCATGCCAAGTGGGATTGATTTCTGGGAAACATGTGTAGCACGACGTACAAAACGTAAATCTCATTTCAACAAAACTCAATCAAAGGAAAATACCGCACTAGCAGTATAAAAGTAGCCACATACAACCTTCTTTATTGAGGTCGAAGGGATTTGAGAAAAATTCACACTGATTCATGATACAAACACTAAAATGTAA
>NW_007064349.1:0-547 GCF_000164805.1 Carlito syrichta | reverse complement strand
CCTTTTACCTGTGAGCTGCTGTAGAGGTCAGGCCTGGGCTTGGGTCTCGTTCCTTCTCACCCCTGCAATGGCAAGTTATAAAAGAGTTAATGCTGGGCTGGTTGAGGCTGCAGTGACCGGGAGCAGCCACTGCACTCCAGTCTGGGCGACAGAGTGAGACTCCAACTCAAAAAAAAAAAAAAAAAAAAAAGAGTTAATGCCGGACTGTGGTTGGCATTTCTGTGAACACCGCAGGACTCCTGAGACCTGAGGGACAGACCAGCCACCACGATGTGCAGACCTGGTCATCTGGCTAAATGCAGCACACGTGCTGGGCACCATGGCAAATTCTGCGCCTATGGAGATAGTTATGACATAGGCCTAGTCCTCAAAAAGCCTGCATCCAAAAGACTGAAGTTGTCCTAACACGGTTGGCAAGAGTTCCGGATGGAAGTATAGTTATAATTAAGCATTAACCAGGCTGCACTTTGTAACCCAAAGTCACAGAGTGCTAGACACTGACCGTTTGCATCCCCATGGTTCCTTTGGAGAGAATCTTTGCTGTTAG
>NW_007064348.1:0-768 GCF_000164805.1 Carlito syrichta | reverse complement strand
TTTTTAAAAGACTCACAAAACATATAAATTCAAACTTTGCCTACTGTGACTCTAATTAAAGAGACCCATATATTCCTCAATGCCTGGCCCCCTACCCCTCTAGAAAGGCACTAAACTGCTAGGCATTGTGTAAAAGTTTAAAAATCTCGATTGGACATGACATAAACAAGCTGAATGATTCCACTAGTTTCTCTTTCACTGGTACAATAATGGCACTAAGTGCAGAATTTACCTTGTGTCTGAACAAGGTTCTTTTGAAAACTTGAAAGTATTTTGTAGCATAGGTAAGATTAATCTGGAGAGCCAGTGCAAATATCAACCAGCAGTGTGTACCTGTGTGATGATGGTGACTCACTTGCCCTCTCCCAGCCTCAGTATTTCACTTTTCTTGACCACATAGAGTTGTTGAAAGGTTGAAATGAGGCTATGTAAATAGTTATACTTGTTTATTATTAAATACGAATGTCCATGTTTTTTGTTCTCTGTACACATGCACATAATCCTTTTATGGAAAGGAGAAGCATATGAGCATTTCTTGCTCTTTTGGCATCCATATTGTTTTTCTGGCTAGCTGCCAGGGTGTGTTTATTATGCACACGTTTTCTGTGTGCCCATAAGTGTTTTTGTACATCACTGCTTTTAGCCTATGACAAATATGTAAACTCCTGTGACCTCTGTAGCAGAGACAGTCCTGGGTGTCTTAGCTTGATTCCTTTTTGAGGGTCCTGATTGGATTCACATAGTTCAGCCCCAAATAAGTAGATTAAA
>NW_007064347.1:0-511 GCF_000164805.1 Carlito syrichta | reverse complement strand
TCATGTTGCCCATCAAAAGCTAGAATGGATAAAATAAATGTGGTATATACCCAGTGGAATTTATGCAGCCATAAAAATAGACAAATAGAAGGATTTGCAGAACGTTTGATGGATAAGAGTTAGGTCATTTTCAGTGATGTATCACAGAAACAAAGAAGAGAGTTCCATATGTTCTCACACATGAGCTGAAATTGAACCCTTATAGTGCGGTAAGAAAGAGATTGGCAGTCGTGGAACACTGTTTACGGGGAGGGGAGAGATTGGCATTGGAGGGATACTGCTAAGGAAGGGAGGGGCATACCTCATAAACCAGAGACCCTGCATAATCAAGGTTTGTGTATCTAACTCTGAATTGTACCCCACATGAGACCCTGCATAATCAAGGTTTGTGTATCTAACTCTGAATTGTACCCCACATTTTTTAAAAAATTAAAATAAATAAATAAGTGAAAGCTCCAAAACATGCAACTTACTTCATTTGTTTATTCTACATTTTTAACTTTAAAAATGT
>NW_007064346.1:0-819 GCF_000164805.1 Carlito syrichta | reverse complement strand
CACTGATGAAGCTTAGCTTGGCTGGGTAGGTTATCTTGGTTGAAATTGTTTATCCTTTAGGACTTTGAAGATAGGGCTCAAGCTCTCCTAGCCTGCAGGGTTTCTGCAGATAAATCTGCTGCTATCTGATTGGTCTTCCATGGTGGGTGATCTGGCCTTTTTCTCTTCCTGCCTTTAGGATTTTTTCTTTTGTACCTACTTTATTTAGGTGAATTATTATGTGTCTAGGAGTTGATCTTCTCATTTGTTGTCTTGCGGTGGTTCTCTGAATCTCTTGTGTTTGAATTTTTGTATCACTGATTAGATAAGGGAAATTTTCTTGAATGATCTCGTGGAAAGTTTGTTCCAATGTGGTCTCTGTTTCTCTTTCTGCCTCAGGGAGTCCGATTATTCTTAGATTAGGCCTCTGGAGGTAGTCACTCATCTCTTGAAGGTTTTGTTCTGTCTTTTTTAGTTTATTTTCTGTGTTTTTAAGAGTTTGGGTTATTTCTATATTTTGGTCCTCAAGCTCTGAGATTCTTTTTTCTGCTTGGGTAATTCTGCTTTCCATGCTTATCAATTTGTTATTTATTTCATTCACAGTATTCTTTATTACTGTTATCTCAGATATCAGCTCCTTCCTAGTTTCTTCTTGTGTCTCCTCAATTCTTTTTAATCTCTCCATTATTGTTTTGATATCTACATTTGCATTTTGAGACCCTTCATTCTGGGGACTTTTCATTGTTTGTATTCCAAAGTCAATTTTCTCAGTGTCTGCTCTCCCAGGCGTCTGGGAGAGACCCATACTCTTCTTTTGGTTTTTCTTCATTTCTGTAGATT
>NW_007064345.1:0-837 GCF_000164805.1 Carlito syrichta | reverse complement strand
TTCTGTTCCATTGATCTATATGCCTGTTCCTGTACCAATACCAAGCTGTTTTGATGATTGTAGCTTTATAGTAAAGTTTGAAATCTGGTATTGTGATACCTCTTGCTTTGTTTTTTTTGCTGAGGATTGTTCTGGCTATTCTTGGATGTTTGTGTTTCCATATGAATTCCTGTGTTGTTTTTTCTAGGTCTGAAAAGAATGTTGTTGGTAATTTAATGGGTATTGCATTGAATTTGTAGATTGCCTTAGGTAAGATGGACATCTTCACAATGTTGATTCTTCCGATCCATGAGCATGGGATATTTTTCCACTTGTTCATGTCGGCTTTGATTTCTTTGAGCAGTGTTTTGTAATTTTCATTGTAAAGGTCTTTCACGTCTCTGGTCAGGAAGATGCCAAGGTATTTCATTTTTTTTGTGGCTATTGTGAATGGAACTGTGTTTTTTATTTGGGTTTCTGTTTGTTTATTATTGGTGTAGAGAAATGCGATTGTCTTTTGTACATTTATTTTGTATCCTGAGACTTTGCCAAAGGCTTTTATCAATGTAAGGAGACCTTTGACAGATTCTCTTGGGTTTTCAAGGTACACCATCATGTCATCTGCATAGAGAGATAACTTGACTTCCTCTTTTCCTATTTGAATACCTCTGATTGCCTCCTCTTCTCTGATTGCTTTAGCCAGGACTTCCAATACTATGTTGAACAGGAGGGGAGAGAGTGGGCATCCTTGTCTAGTTCCAGTTTTCAGGGGAATTGGTTCCAATTTTTGTCCATTTAGGAGTATGCTGGCTGTGGGTTTCTCGTAGATGGCTTTTACTATTTTGAGGTATGTCCCCG
>NW_007064344.1:0-1477 GCF_000164805.1 Carlito syrichta | reverse complement strand
CCTACACATCTACTTCTTGTACTAATTTGCACATTCCTTGATGTGAACCATGGGATATTATTGGCTCATTACACAAAATCCCATTGCTCTTTCATTTTGATCCTGGTGGGTAGACTTTACTTGAGTTTTAAGGCAACATTTCATGGTGCTGGGATCACCTTAGCAGAATGCCTGTAGGGTGTGGGAAAAACATGTGAATATATGAGTGAGGGAAGTGTCAGACAACAGGGAATGAGAAGGACTGTGTGTGTGTGTTTATTTTTTTGAGATGGAGTCTCACACTGTCGTCCAGGCAGGAGTGCAGTGGTACACTCATGATCATCCTAACTTTGACCCACTGGGCTCCAGTGATCCTTCTGCCTCAGACATCCAAGTGGCAGAACTACAGGCATACACTACCATGCCTGGCTGTTTTGATTTTTCATAGAGACGAGGTCTTACTAAGTTGCCTGGGCTGATCTTGAACCTGCAGCCTCAGGAAATCCACTCTCCTTGGCCTCCCAAAGTGCTATGACTATAGGCTGAGCCACCAAACCCAGCCATGGGCTGTGTTGAACATGGGACTGCATGGCATGTATCACGGTGGCAGCCACTACTCGGCTGTCAGTTCATATCTGCAGGCCAGATCCCACTTCTAGCATGGTTGGAAAAGCAGACTTTTGAAATAAATGGAATTTCATTCTCAGGTCTACCCTTTCACTCACTGTGGGAATGGGAGCATGTTATTGAACATGTCTGAGATTCAGTGTCCTCATCTGAAAGAGAACTAGCTGCTTGCTGAAACCCCATCACTTTCCACCCTAGGCACACTGTCGATTTCCATTTTCATCCTCTCTCATAGTGAGATTATGTCATCTTCCTGTGTTATGTTCATTAGAATGTGAAGGGAAGAAAGGCACACCACTAAAAACCTCCTGTCTCAGTTTTTGTTTCCCCAGAAGCAGATCATGGGATAAAAAGGAAAGCACAAGTCATTTATCTGGAAGGTGACCTGAGGAAACACCAGTGGAGGAGTGGAACAAAGAGTCAGGGAAAGAAGGAGGCTAAAAAGGACAGGTACTTAAGCAAATTACCATTGTAGGCAACTTGAACTTGGTTCTATAGGGAACACCAGTAGGCAGAAAAGAATTTCTCCACTTCCACCCCACCTAGAGGTCAAATGACCCTTGAGTGCAGGTAGTTATATGCTAGCCCTCATAAGTCATCATATGATGGCTATGAATTAGTTCCTGGGCACCTCTGGCCTGCTACACATGTGAGCAGAGAAGACTCAGGTAGCCGGAGAAACCCACATGAAAGTGGTGGTGGTGGTCATGGTGTTGGAAGTGGGACAGGTATGCACTGAATGAAAAGGGCTGCTGTTCTGCCATATGCAAGACCTCACTCTCCTTGTCTTACAGCTGAAGGAAGAGGACTACAAGGCCTTAGAGGAAGGCAGAACCATAGCGCCAAAGGTGCCTAGATCCTAAAATTACCC
>NW_007064343.1:0-610 GCF_000164805.1 Carlito syrichta | reverse complement strand
CAACACATCATTTCTTCTTCTGAATTTCTGAAAAGAGAGGCTGGGTAGAGCAAAAAGACCCAATAAATCAGTTAAAAGCCACAGTTTCGAAGTCCTTCAAGGATGGTGGTAAACTGCATTCAAGTTTTCTTATGCTGTTAAGAGGCCATGTCCAATTTTATTACTCACATTTCAGAAGATGCTGCAACCTCCATCATCATTACTTAGGTTGAAAACAGGTTTAGCCAATTTCTCTTGAAATGTCAGCCTTGGCAAACAACCGCATCTAAGAACCACTGTTTCAATACTTCATTCTCCCACTGAAATAAGCAAAATTCATAGAAAAGATAAAGATGGTACACTCACAAAAAGGAAGGCCAGCAGGAAGTTAAAAATACAGCTGAAAGTTAGAGAGACCTGAGATAAGGAGTTATCACCTCCTTCCAAGCCTTGGGAGAAATGCACAGCTTAGGGATGCACCAGTTACTTATCCTGAGGGTGCAAGTTGTAGGTCCTGATAACCGGTAAACGAGATCCAAATAACCTCTAGGCCTGCCAATTAACAATTCCCAAATACTGCAGTATCCTAATAAAGTGAAACACAATCTCTCTAAGGATTTTATAAGTATTG
>NW_007064342.1:0-671 GCF_000164805.1 Carlito syrichta | reverse complement strand
TCAGCCAGGCATGGTAGTGCACGCCTGTAATTCCAGCTACTTGGAAGGCTGAGGTGGAAGGATCGCTGGAGCCCAGCAGGTCGAGGCTGTGGTGGCCACTGCACTCAAGTCTGGACGACTGAGTGAGACTCCAACTCAAAAAAATAAAAATAAAAAAATAAAAATAAATGACAACAGACTGGGCTGGAGGCCGAGGAGAGTGGACTGCCTGAACCTGAGGGTTCGAGACCCACCTGGGCAACTTGGCAAGACCTCATCTCTACACTAAATCAAATAATTAACCGGGCGTGATAGTGTGCACCTGGCTTTCAGATAAAAAACTCTGGTTTCTAATTTGATCTGGAGGAATAAATTCGAGTGTATTACATCGGATCACCCCTTCAAAAATAATTCCATTTTTTTGTGGAGGATCCTCTCATAACATATTTTGAATATAAGTTCCTTAGCACATATACATTTTGCAAATGTTTTCTGTCTTTTTAATTTCTTATTTTCTTTCACAAAGTAGTTTTAATAACATTCAGCATGCCAATTTTGTATTCATGAATAATACTAGTGGTGTTTTATTTAAAAATTCATTTCCAAATCCCAGGTCATGTAGATTTTTCCATGTTCAAGAGGTCGTATCATGCTACATTATTTATTTAATTTTAAAATTTCATGATCAGCTA
>NW_007064341.1:2812-3681 GCF_000164805.1 Carlito syrichta | reverse complement strand
ATTCATGGTAATTAGTTTTAAGTAGCATGGTGTGATAAAATCGATTATGAATATAAACCAAATCAAAATAAAATATTCATATGAGGAAAATAAAGTGATTAGACTTCCATCCCCAACTGCATTTCATACGTAACACTTTTTAATCGTAAAAAGGATGTAGGTTTAATCGACTCTTCAGTCATATGAAAAAATAATTCTACTAGCTGATTTGTGATGATATTGAGGGTAAAGTTGCCTCAATGTATATATACTCCCAATCATTTTGTGAAAGGCTATCCTAAAGAAATAAATCAGTTTCAGAAAAGGAAAGGCTTGATTTGGCAGTTAAAAAATTACAAATAATTTCACAAGCCTTCACAAGCAAAATGCTCTAATCACAAGTTCTCATTTCTGTAAACAGCTTCAGGCAATTTTCTGCAGCCTGTTACAAGATAAAACAATCATTTGTAAAACAAAGTATCTCTCTAAAGGCTTTGTAAGCAAAAGCAAGGTCAAACAAGAATGTGTGGTTTAGCCAACTGCAACTGTAAAAGACCCCCCCCAAACCCAAATCAAATTGTACTTAAGCCCAACCCCACTGAGCAGTGGGGCCCTTGCCTGGGACTTTGTGTCTCGAGGGTAAGTGGCTGCCAGCTGGTTCTCAGCTCAATAAACTTCTCTTTGTACTTGGACTCATGTGGCTCGATGCCCTATTACAATTTTACTCAAATTCAAATTAAACGGTCTTTGTTTTTAATTCATAAAATTATGGGCATTACTTTTCTAAATCTAAAAGGTGCACATTTTGAAGCAATTGCCCAATTCATTAAAAATGTTTTTGTAAATTAAAAAGTTTTAATTTAGAGTATATAAAGATAAGATATTTCATC
>NW_007064341.1:0-1214 GCF_000164805.1 Carlito syrichta | reverse complement strand
CACATTATTTGAAAAATCCTTACCTCATTAACAAGGGTAACTGCATAATCAACGTTTGTATGCCTAAACCTGAATTGTACCCTACATATTTATAATACAAAAGAGAAAGAAAAATCTTAACTATGGTGTATATTGTCACTGATTTGTTATCTATTACAAAAATTTGTTATCATTGCTTTATTACTATAAGATTGGTCTATAATGCTTCTTCCTTATACTGCCCATTTCTGGTTTTGTTGTCAAAATTACATAACTTGCCTAACTCTAGGAGTATTCTAAATTTTTTAGTACTAATATAGGCTGTATAAGATAGGGAACATTTGTTTCTTAATTGTTTGCTAAAGTTTCCATCGAAAACCTTGGAATTTAAGGTAACAAAACTTCAGTTGTTACTATTCAGATTTGCTATTTCATCTCACAGTTTTGAAAATATTTTTCTTTTTTTTTTTTTGAGTTGGATTCTCACTTTGTCACCCAGGCTGGAGTGCAGTGGCCACTCCTGGCCACCGCAGCCACGACCAGCTGGGCTCCAGTGATCCTTCCGCCTCAGACTTCCAAGTAGCTGGAACTACAGGTGTGCACTAGCACAACCGGCTGATTTTTGATTTATTGTAAAGATGAGGTCTCATCAAGTTGCCCAGGCAGTTCTCCAACCCGAAGGGTCAGGAAATCCACTCACTTCAGTCTTCCAAGGTGCGGGATTACAGGCTGAGCTACCAAGCCCGGCAAAAATATTTATCTAAAGATTAATTTTTATCTATATTTTTAAATTTACTTACATAAAATATTCACAGCATTCTCTTACTTTATTTGCTATTGCATGCTTTGCTAACTTTGTTTAGCATATTTATTACTATTACTTTATCTAGATTCCCTTTTCACTTTTCTAATTTCTTGAAAGAAATACTGCTAATAATTTGCACATTTTTTTCTTTTCTAATATGAGCTTTTTGATCTATAGATTTTCCTTTAAGAATCTCCTAAGCTGCTATGATGAGCTTTGATGTTTTATTAGATTTGTCTTAATTTAGTTCTAAATTTGTACTAATTTTATTGCATGTAATTTTTCTTTGCTGAGGTGTTATTTAAAATTATCAAAATGAGCCTCGGCCAGGGTGGTTGGTGAGCCGGGAGTTGTTGGGTGCATGAGGCTGTCTGGCCATGCCTCAGAGCAGGTTCTGCCAGCAGAAAGCCTTGGCGAGCAGGCTCGAGGG
>NW_007064340.1:0-582 GCF_000164805.1 Carlito syrichta | reverse complement strand
TCAGAAGCATAGAGTAGAATGGTGGTTGCTAGGGGCTGGGGATTGAGGAAATTAAATGTTGGTCAAAAGGTACATATGATGAGTAAGTTCTGGAGATCTAATATACAGCATGCTGACTATAGTTAATGATACTATGTCATATACTTGTAAGTTTCTAAGAGTAGATTTTAATGTTATTCTTATTAAAAATGGTACTTATAGCCGGGCTCGGTGGCTCAGCCTGTAATCCCGCGCCTTTGGGAGGATGAGGTGAGTGGATTGCCTGAGCCCGCGGGTTCGAGACCCGCCTGGGCAGCGAGACCTCATCTTTACAATAAATCAAAAAATCAGCCGGGCGTGGTAGCGCATGCCTGTAATTCCGGCTACTCGGAAGGCTGAGGCGGAAGGATCGCCGGAGCCCAGCAGGTCGAGGCTGCGGTGGCCGGGAGCGGCCACTGCACTCCAGTCTGGGCAACAGTGAGACTCCAACTCAAAAAAAAAAAAAAAAAAAAAAATGGTACTTATGTGAGGTGATGGATTTGTTAATTAGTTTGATTGTGGTAATCATTTTACACTGCATAGATATATTAAAACATTGTGTTG
>NW_007064339.1:2373-3198 GCF_000164805.1 Carlito syrichta | reverse complement strand
ATAAATGTATATTAAAAATAGGTATGGGTATATGAGATGGTCAGTTTCATAAACTTATGATGGATATGACCATCTAAATTGGCATAGTCTTTTGGAAATCACTTTGTCAATCTGAAATAACAACTTATAATAGCAAACAAGTAGGAAAAAGCTTAAGTATCCACCATTATGACAATCAATAAACTAAACATGGTTTATCTATTTTTTTGAGTTGGAGTCTCACTCTTTCACTCAGGCTGAAGTGCAGTGGCATGCTCACAGTCACCATAGACTTGTCCTGTGGGGCTAAGGTGATCCTTCCACCTCTGCCTTCCAAGTAGCTGGAACTACAGATGCATGCCACCACGCCTGGGAAATTTTTTTGTGCTTTATTGTAGAGACAAGGTCTCACCAAGTTGCCCAGGCCGGTCTCTAACTCCAGGGCTCAGGAATCCTCCCACCTTGGCCTCCTAAAGTGCTGGGATTACAGGCTGAGCCACCGTGCCTGGCCAGTATATCTATTTTATTCAATCTGAGCAATGTTTAAGAATAGCAGGTTACATTTTTATGTACTGAGATGGATAAGTCTCTAAGATATATTACCTAGTGAAAAAGGCAAGTTGCAGAATAGTACACATTATATTTGTATCAATGTATGTTGGGAGCCAGCCATGGAGGCCCACTGAGCGTTAGGGATCAGGAAGGGCCATTGACCCCGAGACCACTAGGATGCGTTCGGGAGCTATTTGACCCCATTTCCTCCCTCTTTCTACTCAGCACTAACTAGATTAAGCTCCTGTGAGCTCAAAACATAAAAACTCTGAGACCAGGATGAACATAAGCTAA
>NW_007064339.1:0-750 GCF_000164805.1 Carlito syrichta | reverse complement strand
TATGTCACCATAATTAGAAGTGACTGGAAACTGATGGTAACCACTTTGTAATTGCAGAAGTCAATCAGTATATATTGAGTATTACAATTTTCATACAGTTTTTTCCGTTCTTAAAATATGTATGCAACTTTAGCACCGTGTGTGTGTGTGTGTGTGTGTGTGTGTGTGTGTGTGTGTGTGTGTTTCTATGAAGGGCAATGCAAAAATTGTGCATTTATTCTTGCATGTTTAAACATCAGTCACCTTTAAATTACCCTCCATTTGATGCAATACACCTATCGAGATGCTTTTCCCACTGCTCAAAACAGTTTTTGAATTCCTCAATTTTGGTGCCTTTTAGTTCTTCTTCCTTTTTTTGGGGGGGGGGGTTTACCTCTTCCACATTGGCAAAACATTTTCCTTTGAGGACTTCTTCATCCAGGGAAACAGAAAATGTTTCTTGGAGTGAGAGCAGGTGAATAGGGAGGGTGAGGCATTGGGGTCATGCCATTTTGGTCAAACGCTGCTGAACATTCAGTGCTGTGTGGGTAGGATGTTCATGTAAATCACCCATCATGAAATAGACAAACATGTTGAAATAATCTCCAAAAACATTCACCGAAGCTGAACGCAGCTTCTCACAGCAATGCAAACTGGTTTGGGAAAGCTTGTACTACAAGGGACTCACTCTCCAAAAATAATTCTGTTTTTTGAGGGGGTCCCCTCTCATGTATACAGATGCACACAAGAAACATATCTCAATAAAAGGCA
>NW_007064338.1:0-593 GCF_000164805.1 Carlito syrichta | reverse complement strand
CAATAATTAGTGTCTATAAGAAGAGTAGAGGACAGAAACAGACAGACAGAGAAATAGGCCTTGTGGAGTTGGAGTCAGAGACTGAAGCAGCTGTAAACCTAAGAACCTCAAAGGCCGCTGGGAGCCACAAGAAACTAGGAAAAGCAAGGAAAGATGCTTCCTTGACAGCTACAGAGAGAGTTACAATATATAAGTATTTAATTGATTTGAATTAAATTCTATACCAGACAAAAATAATTTAATATCACATGACCTATAAGACATACAACTAGCTTATCTGGAATTACCTGAAGAAAGTGTCTCTGCTATTATCTTGAAGAAAAAATTTTCTGTTAGAATTATTCAGAGACAATATGGTACATACAAAGTTATGAAGATGATATTCTACAAAAAATTTAATTTATATTCATGCACAACATTGACTCTATGTGATTTTCTTTTTATATGATGACTGATTTTAGAACCTTACTTAGCATCTATGAAAAATGCAATCCCAGTGAGTGAACTGAGTGCATTTGACAGATATTGTGCTAAATTATTATTATTATTATTATTATTATTATTATTATTATTATTTGAGTTGGAGTCTCACG
>NW_007064337.1:0-626 GCF_000164805.1 Carlito syrichta | reverse complement strand
TTATGTATTTTTAAAATTATAATTTCCAGGTTTGGAATCATGAAAGAATTAGACTGTTCTTTTTAACAAATTACCGGAAAATTGTGTTCAGACTTAAAAGTTAATTGTAACCTTTCCAACATCTTACATCTCTGGTGATTGTTTAGGTCGATAGAGTTATCGTTAAGCAAGGAAAGAAATGAGACTGTGACCCACACATTAATTATGTTTATTTGTCTTGAGTATCTGAAAACAAAATGGTCACTCCTGCTGGATTATTTACCTAAGTTACTTCCTGAATATAATAATAATGGTATGTAACTAGTACTCTGTGTTTTTTCAAATACATTATCTCATTTGATCCTCCAAACAACAGTTAAACATATTTCTTTCCCTCAACTGCACCGATGAGAAACTGAAGCTTAAACACATGACAGTGTATTCAAGATATATTGCTAAATCTGTTTTAAGAACACCACTTGTCTATTGACACTAATCTCATGTTGTTGATATTTTTTCACTCTGCCTGATTAAAATAAATATTCATGCCTAAGAAATGAACACTTACATCTAATGAAAAGACATATGTCTAAGAATGAAAGCAATTATACTAAGGTGACTTATTTGAGAGCACTGTCAAATGAATC
>NW_007064336.1:0-537 GCF_000164805.1 Carlito syrichta | reverse complement strand
GACCTCAATAATCATCAGGGAGATGCAAATCAAAACCACTCTGAGATACCACCTAACTCCAGTCAGAATGGTAATTATCAATAACTCAAAAAATAACAGTTGCTGGAGAGGGTGTGGTGAAAAGGGAACTCTTCTACACTGTTGGTGGGAGTGTAAACCAGTGCAACCTCTGTGGAAAGCAGTGTGGCGATTCCTAAAAGCTCTAAATATCAACCTCCCATATGACCCCACAATCCTCCTACTGGGAATATACCCTGAAGAACTCAAATCACTCTATCAAAAAGATACCCGCACACGAATGTTTATAGCAGCATTGTTCACAATAGCAAGAACCTGGAAGCAACAATGCTGTCCATCAAAAGAGGACTGGATTTTAAAAAGTGGTACGTATACATGATGGAATACTATGCAGTCATAAAAAAGAATAAAATCATGAATTTCGCAGCAACCTGGATGGAACTAGAGTCTATAATACTGAGTGACCTCTCACAGAAACAAAGATCTGAGTATCACATGTTCTCACTCATATAATGGACG
>NW_007064335.1:0-767 GCF_000164805.1 Carlito syrichta | reverse complement strand
TTGGTGGTGCTTGTTTTGAATGTCCGTCTCCCTTGGAAAGTGCTGTGTGAGAAGTGTGCTGCACTGTGAGGTTCTGGCACTGAGTGTGCGTGCTGTCATTCCTCCTTCCCACTTGTTCCCTGTCATGTATCTTACGCTCTACAGGGTGCCTGCTTTGGCGTGCGGCTTGTCAACCTCTCCCATGCGGGAATGCTCATCTCCCCTGTGCCACAATGAGGGATCTGAGACATTCACAGTTACTTGTGGGAAGGCATTATGTGTGACCCGGAGGAATTCTGAATTGCTCTTTCTTGACACCTTGTCCTGTCAGGGAAAGCAATGAGACTGTGGATTGCTGGTGGGAGTGGCCTTTCTTAGGCCTGGGGTGCACGGGCACCTTCCTGGCTTAAGTCTGTGCCCAATGTGTGCTGCAGTGTCACCTCTTTGCTGTGACTATTATTCTTCATTGCCGCCTGCTGTAACACCTCATTCTCACTCTTTCCCCTTGATTTGTGTTCCTTTCCATAGAGGGCCTTTGCGTACGAGCGTGAAACCTCCGTGTTTCACGGAGAGAAATCTGCAAGGCATAGTGCCGCAATGAGTGACACAAGTGCTCCACAGTCACGAGCAGGAGAGCATTATGTGTGGATGGGGAGAATTCTAAGTTGTTTTTCCCTATGGCGTTTAAACCTAATAAGGACTACCAAGGCTGTGCCGTTTTCATTGCCGAGTAAGCACGGAGAGCCTCTGTTACACTGGGGGTGAAGCTGGGTCTTCCTGGGGACACG
>NW_007064334.1:0-605 GCF_000164805.1 Carlito syrichta | reverse complement strand
TAAAAAAAAAAAAAAATTAATATAGCTAGTGTTCTATTAATTTTGTTTATCTTTTCAAAGAAACAACTTTTTGTTTCATTAATCCTTTGTAGTTTTAAAATTTCAGTTTCATTTAGTTCTGCGCGATTTTCATTATTTCTTTACTTTTGGGGTGGGGGTTGGAATCTCACTCTGTCATCCAGGCTGGAGTATAATGGCATGCTCATAGCCACTGCAACCTCACCCTGCTGGGTTCAGGTGATCCTTCCACCTCAGCCTTCCAAGTAGCTGGAACTACAGGTGCATGCTACCATGCCCGGCTTATTTTTTATACTTTTTTATTGTAGAGATGAGGTCTCACCAAGTTGCCCAGGCTAGTGTCGAACCCCTGAACTCAGGCAGTCCTCTCACCTTGACCTCCCAAAGTGCTGGGATATAGGCTTGACCCACTGTACCTGGCTGATTTTCGTGATTTCTTTTCTTCTTCTAGTCTTGGGTTTGGTTTGTTTGTGTTTTTCTTGATCCTTGAGATGTGATGTTAGGTTGTTGATATGTAGTCTTTCAGTCTTATTAATGTAGGTCTTAAGTGCTATAAATTCTCCTCTGAACACAGCTTTGTCTGTGTC
>NW_007064333.1:0-1004 GCF_000164805.1 Carlito syrichta | reverse complement strand
GGCGATCATCCGCTCAGCCTTCCCAGTAGCCGGAATTACAGGCATGCGCTACCACACCAGGCTGATTTTTTGATTTATTGTAGAGATGAGGTCTCCCCTGCCCAGGCGGGTCT
This sequence comes from Carlito syrichta, assembly GCF_000164805.1. Lineage (NCBI taxonomy): Eukaryota > Metazoa > Chordata > Mammalia > Primates > Tarsiidae > Carlito > Carlito syrichta. Next base: position 891 of record NW_007064333.1, on the reverse strand, counting down.
CAAACCCGCGGTCTCAGGCAATCCACTCCACCTCAGCCTCCCAAAGGTATGGGATTACAGGCTGAGCCACCAAGCCCGGCTAATGTTTCTTTAACTACAGAGAAAATGCCATTTTTGTTTTCTAATTTTTTTTTATTTTAAAGATGTGGGGCACAATTCAGGTTTAGATATTAAAGTGTTCAGAAAATGTTTTTTTCTTTTTTGCATTTGCTTCAACTGCTTATTCAATGTTCTGAAAATATGTCATCCAATGTTACAGCTACTCACCATGTGTGACTATTAAACTTAAGTGTACGTATGATGAAATCCAATTTTAAATATAGTGTCAGTTGATCAGGGTACGTTTCCAGGGCCCCAGAAGCTGTGGTGGCTGTGACTTGGGTCTGGGCCATGAGGATGTATGCTGACCAGTGTCACCAAACTTGCTTATTTACCTATTCTTTCTCCAACACACCCTGTGCCTTTGCCTCGAATTCTCTCTGTTGACTTGAAACCAATCCAATGCAGTGGAAAGGGCAGCCAAACTTCCCCACATTATCCTGAATAGCTGGAGGCCAAGTGCCCTTCAGAGATTGGTGACCATAAGCTCAGAGGCAATGTGGAAGACAAAGTAAGTGATGTGTCTATGATATAGCAAGAAACAGAGGGGTTGTGTGTTTTCAATTGTGGATCACAGACTTTCATCCTCTTCACATATGTGCCTTTAACAGGGTTATCCCACCCTACTCTCCTAAGGGTGGGTGTGCCCTTTCTCTGGGGCCTGTGGGGTGGACTGGACTGGACTCATCCCAGGAGGCAGCATCTTCATGCATCCTGATACCATGTGGCATGTGGTCCAGCCTCCCCTTGTACCAAAGGTGCGGTCTCCTGTGACCCATCTCTTGTAACATG
>NW_007064332.1:0-789 GCF_000164805.1 Carlito syrichta | reverse complement strand
TACGTGGTCGATTTCCTTTGATTGTTATTGGTCTATTTAGGGTCTCAATTTCTTCTTGTTCCAACCTAGGTAGGTGTGTGATGTCAGAAGTCCTCCATTTCCTTATGGTTTTCAAGTTTGTTTCCATACAAGTGTACGTAGTAGTCTCTAATGATCTTTTGTATTTCTTCAGGGTCAGATGTGACTTCATCTTTTGTGTTTCTGATTATGCTTATTTGGTTTTTTTCTCATTTTTTCTTAGTCAGTCTAGCTAGGGGACCATCAATCTTGTTTACCCTTTTGAAGAACCAGCTTTTTGTTTCATTGATTTTTGGTATTATCTTTTTGTCTTCTATGTCCTGGATTTGGGCTTTTATTTTGGTGATCTGGATTCTTCTGCTGAAATTAGGGTTTTTGTGGTCTTGCTTTTCCAGCTTCTTTAGGTGGCTTGTTAGGTTGTGAATTTCTGTTCCTTCCATTTTCTTCATGTGTGTTTGTAGGGATATAAATTCCCCTCTTACTACAGTTTTCAGGGAATCCCAGAGATTCTGGTAAGATGTTTCTTCATTTTCATTTGTTTCCAGGTATCTTTTGATCGCTGTTTTGATTTCGTCGTTGACCCAGGAGTTGTTTAGCATCATGCTGTTTAGTGTCCATGTCTTTGTGGGTTTTGGGGGGACTTTGTTGGTGTCAATGTTTATTTTTATTCCACTGTGGTCCGAGAAGGTGTTTGGTAGAATTTCGGTCCTTTTAAATTTGCTTATGCTTGATTTAAGGCCGAGTATGTGGTCGATCTTAGAATATGTTCCT
>NW_007064331.1:0-462 GCF_000164805.1 Carlito syrichta | reverse complement strand
GGTGGGAGTGTAAGCTAGTGCAACCTCTGTGGAAAGCAGTGTGGCGATTCATAAAAGCTCTAAAAATTGACCTTCCATATGACCCTGCAATCCCCCTACTGGGAATATACCCTGAAGAACACAAATCACTCTATAAAAAAGATACCTGCACACGTATGTTTATCGCAGCATTGTTCACAATAGCAAGAACCTGGAAACAACCATGCTGCCCATCAAAAGAGGACTGGATTAAAAAAATGTGGTACATATACACGATGGAATACTACGCAGCCATAAAAAAGAACAAAATCATGAATTTTGCAGCAACCTGGATGGAACTAGAGTCTATAATAATGAGTGACCTCACACAGAAACAAAGATCAGAATATCACATGTTCTCACTCATATAATGGACCTTGAACATCCAATGTAATACTATAAGAAAATGACTGACGGTACTGGGAAACTATGGGGGGGAGGGGG
>NW_007064330.1:0-1106 GCF_000164805.1 Carlito syrichta | reverse complement strand
ATAGTTGATCACAAATAACCCATTTTGGTGGCTAGCAAAAATAGTTATGTATTTCAAGAAAGTAGCTAACTGAATAATGATAAGCATTCCTAAAACTCACACACCCAAAGTGAACCTATTTCTCCCAACCTCTCTCTCTCACACGTATGCTCACTCACTGCTCACTCACACACCATCCATTCTCCAACAAGAAATACCTGGCTTGTATTTCTCTTTCCTTGATCTAATGAATTCCCAAGAGACCCAAGAGAAAATTATGGCTCTGAGACACCAGTTATGTGTATGGTTTTGGACCTTTTCTGCAAATCTCAAATTGAACTACTAACAAATTGTACTTTGGAGTGCAAACATAATCCTAATCATGCTCTTAGCTTTCATTAAATTTACAGTTTTTGCCTATAAGTATGAACAGTAAACATGATACATAAAGTGAAGATCAGGTACAAATATAAAATTTTACTTACAAAACACGAATTTCTGTCTCTTAATACAATGTTTCATAAAATTCACAAATTGTGAAAATAGAATATTCTATTCAGATAATAGTTTAAGATAAATACCTGTTTTCCATGATTCCTGAATCCTGTAGCAAACTAATAGTCTTTGTTGTAATCTCCACTTTCCATACACTTCCAAAGAAATCACTTGTCAGGACATTTTTAGGATCCCTCTGAAACAGATCAGCTCAATGTGCAGGAGGAGACACACACAGACTCTTGGGACACATGAAACTGAAAAAATAGATAATAAATACAAACAAGTACACATGTAAATATGCTTTTTATTCAATCCAATGACAAACTACAGTTGGCTACAGTCTATTTTTAAAGTTCTCCCAACCTAAAGAAGCCACAAGTTCCAAAGGTTAAAGTTTCATTCCTATTGTAAAGCTTGAAATTCTAAGAAAATTATACAGATATTTGAACAGTGATAAAAATGATGCTGGCCATGGAGACCAAAAACATTCACTTTCTTAAAGTACATGATACAAATGTATTCTAGACCCTTAAATCCACTGAGAACTCACACTCAACACTATGACAAGAGAATTGCTTTTTTTTTCTTCATCTGTATTCATCTCTGTGGGGTGTTCTATCAGAAAGGTT
>NW_007064329.1:0-781 GCF_000164805.1 Carlito syrichta | reverse complement strand
GCCAAGGAGGTGGAGGCTCTGGTGAGCTGTGATGGTGCCACTGCACTCCAGCCTGAGCAACACAGTGAGAACCTGACTCAAAAATGACGAGGTGTTACAGTGTCTGTAAGTGTTATAAAGAAAAGGCAAAGAGTGCTGAAAGGGGCACCTGCTTAGGCTCAGGCGTCTGGGAATGCTTTTTGAGGAAACGTATTTCAGATGTAAGTCTGAAGTTAGCCTGGTGAAGTGGGAGAGGATGGGAGGGAGGTAAGTGGGAAAAGAGCATTCCGGAAAGATGGACCAGCTGATGAAGAAAGGTTTGGAATTAGAAAGACTCTTGGACGAGCAGAAAGAGTGGAAGAGCTGATGCTGGGCTGCCTGGAAGGGTCATGTATTTAAACAAACAGACTTCTGTTAGGTTCTAAACTGCGTGGGGAGCCGGCATCGGGAATGCTGGTACAACATGAAGAGTGGGAGTAGAGGGTGCAGGTAGGAGGGGAAAGAATCATTATGGGGCGCCTGTTTAAAACATTTTTTTACCTCAAGATCATTGAGTACTTAAAAAAAAAACCTCTGAATGACACATTTGTGTGTTTTCATTGCGACCCCTGGCATGACCCTTTCCAGAGAGAATCTCACCAACAGTTCGAATTCTGTGTCCTCCTTATCTCTCTCTGTGTGTGTGTGTGTGTGTGTGTGTGTGTGTGTGTGTGTGTGTGTGTGTGTCCCACTGCATTGTGGGATAATAAATTCTCTTCGTTTTTCTGTAGTTTTATTTTTTCACTGACAGATTTTGTCAGTA
>NW_007064328.1:0-592 GCF_000164805.1 Carlito syrichta | reverse complement strand
AAAGTACTGACACAGAAGAAAAAGAAAAAGGAACAACAACATTCTTCACAAGAGTACAGGCAAAAGATTAAAAACACACATGAGCCAACTCCAAAACCCAAAGAAAGACAACAAACAAACAGGAACAACTCTGTAAGAACCTTATGACAGGGATCAACTCTTGCATTTAAATTATTAAATGTGAATGGACTAAATGCACCACTGAAAAGACATAGAATGGCAAAATGGATAAAATATCATCAGGCAAAAATCTATTGCCTTCAAGAGACTCACCTCACTAGAAAGGACACCTACAGACTCAAAGTAAGAAGATGGGAAACAAACTTTCAGGTGAACGGAATACAAAAGAAAGGAGGAATAATGATCTTAATTTCAGACAAAATACCCTTCAAGCTATTAAAAATCAAAAAAGCTCAATCCATCAACAAGAAATATCTATCCTAAACGTATATGCACCCAACATAGGTGTGCCAACTTTTATAAAGCAACTTCTAGGAAAACTAATGAAAGATATTGACTCTAACACCATCATAACTGGGGACTTTAAACCCCACTCACAACCCTAGACAGATCATTAGGACAAAAAATCAGG
>NW_007064327.1:0-722 GCF_000164805.1 Carlito syrichta | reverse complement strand
CAAATAATTCCATAATCTTGGCAAAAGGGAAAAAGGAGCAGAAAAATCTGTGTGCAGATAAGAGCTCTTAGAATACAAAAGTGAGTTATGATAGCTAAGATGTTAAAAATTTACAGCAAAAGAAAAACTGGAGGAGAAAGTATGTGTTAGGGAAATATTGATGGGGAAAAGAATTAGGAAAAATCACGGTATGCGAAATTGGCCAACATACAAATATCTTTCCACTGTGGTCCAGTTTGAATTGGGTCTATGCATTAGAATGTAAACCCACTTAATAGACAAATTAAGAAAATATCTCTAAACGGTATTAGTCTTAAAATTAACATATGTTGGGAGGTGGTATGTATTTACAGAAAATCTGGGCCAGGCATGGCGGCTCATGCCTCTAATCCCAGCACTTTGGGAGGCCCAGATGGGAGGATTGCTAGAGCCCAGGAGTTCGAGACCAGCCTGGACAACATAGTGATATCTTGTCTCTACAAAACATCAAAAAGATTAACCAGATGTGGTGGTGCACACCTGTAGTTCCAGCTACTCAGGACACTGAGGCAGAAGGACAACCTTAACCTGGAGGTTACAAGTAAGCCATGATTGTGCTATTACACTCCAACCTGGGTGACAGAGTGAGACCTTTACGAGAAAGGAGGGAAGGGGAGGTGAGGGAGGAAAGGAAGGCAGGAAGAAAGAAAAAGAAGATCAGAGCTAAAAGAATTTGTCACTTG
>NW_007064326.1:0-1125 GCF_000164805.1 Carlito syrichta | reverse complement strand
CGAGAGGTTGGGGCTTCCTTCCCCCATCTGTTGCCCACTCACAGGATTGGAGCTCTGTGCAGGGCCGGGCAGGCCGGGACAGTGGGGTTCAGATGTTCTTCACGCTGCTTTTCTTGTAGAGCAGAGGTTACAAGCTGGTGGCGATCACCTGTTAGGATCTGGACACCTGACCTCACTCAGCACCCACCCCTGAAGCATGGATGTCACTCCAAGAGAAGTGGGTCCCTGTCCTTCCCGTTGGCTCCCGCGCATGGGTTTGGAGAAGGTTTTCTTCGCAGTAGAGGCACTGTCTATGATCACAGCACTCTGAAATTCTCACTAAAAGGTTTGGCTACTTTTCAAGGAGACTATGTGGCAAGAACAAATGCCAGGGTGCTCTCCGCAAAGTTGAGTGGTGAATGTTGGTGGTGAGAAGTAAAGGAAACTCATAGAACCGTAAGGGAAGCAAGCTAAATCGTTGGCTATGGACAGCTAGGAAGCGTATCCCCGCAATCAAAGCACACTTCATTGTGGACCAAAACGACTCCCGCTAAGGGTAGGCCAGGCATGGAATCTCCCACCTGTCATCCAGCACTTTGGCGGACTGAGGACGGAAGATTGCTGGAGCCCAGGAGTTGAAACATGACTGTGTAACATCAGGCAGCCTCATCTCTATCTCCAAAATGTCATCAATGAGCTGGGCTTGGAGACATAGGCTTTTCGTTGCAGCCGCTTGGGAGGATTGCCTGAGCCCCGGAGGTCTACCCTGTGGTCAGGTGTGATTGTACCACTCTAGTACCGTCTGGGCATCAGAGTGAGGCCCTGACTCATAGAGAAACGCAACCCACAGATGCGGAAAACATATTTGCGAATGTACATCTGACAAGGGATGATCAGCTCGGAACTACAAGGAACTGCCACTTGCCGACAAGAAAAAAGCAAACAGCCTCATTTCACAGTGAGCAAAAGATATGAACAGACCCATCTCAACAGCAGACATACAAGCAGCCACCAAAGACATTGGAAAAAGCTCAGCCTCATTTGTCATCCGAAAATGCAAGTGAAAACGACCTTGAGGAGTCACCAATTTTCAGTCAGGATGACTATCATCAATCATTCCCAAAACAACAGATGCTGGCGTGGAAA